>NC_089213.1:6295371-6552871 GCF_963930695.1 Labrus bergylta | reverse complement strand
AGGTGTATCGATGTGACATGAATGAAAGCTGTGCTGCCACACACACCTCACATGAGAATTTCTTCAGAAATGTGCATTTATAGCAGGCCGTTGCTACGCCTAATTGGCCAATCAGAATCAAGTATGCACAGCTGTGTCATAACAATGAGAGACAATACATTTTTATGCAGTTTAGTTGAAATATATAAAGTTACAAACATTTTAAATAAAAAAAAATCTGGTTGCTGTTTGACAAAAATGTAAAACATCAGTGCATTAACAGGATCAGACACTGGAGGGCGACATCGGTATGCAGCTGAGGCGTTTTTACAGAGCGCAGGTTTGTTTGGTTTCTGTGATGGGATGAGTTGGCCAAAATGAAAAAAACTGTGACAACTCAGGGAATCATTTAAAAAGATTAAAATCTTTATAAGTCCTCATAATAAAGTCATCATAGTGATCTGTGAGTGATCGACAGGCTAGACACGGTTTGTTTTTCAGAGTTTTTTTTGTCTTTTTGAGGGGTTGGCGGTGGATCCTGAGGCTAGACAAACTTTCATAGAGGACAAGACAAACTTATTAAATTTCTAATGAACCTATTTATTATGTTTTTGTTTCAGAAGCTGTCTATGAGGAGAAAATGTTCACCTTTATTTACCTTAAAATATTGAAAACGTTAAGTCAATTTGTGTGTCTGTGTGTGTGTGTGTGTGTGTGTGTGTGTGTGTGTGTGTGTGTGTGTGTGTGTGTGTGTGTGTGTGTGTGTGTGTGTGTGTGTGTCTGTGTGTGTGTGTGTGTGTGTGTGTGTGTGTGTGTGTGTGTGTGTGTGTGTGTCTCTCTCTCAGGTCCTGTGTATGATCACGGCTCCGGTCACCATGATCCTCTCCTCTCAGCAGGACGCCTCCTTCGCCTTCGCCTCCCTCGCCATCGTCTTCTCCGTCTACATCACGCTGGTGGTTCTGTTCGTCCCCAAGGTAACTTCAGAGTGCCCTGCTCCTCCTCCTTCTCCTCCTCCTCCTCCTCGTCACCCCAGAATGTCACAGTTTGCGCCGTCTGTGTCGGCACAGCTGCGACATTGGGTGGGCTTTAGGGGCTGGGCCTGCACCCCTCCCAACCCCTCATTCCCGGCTTTGTCATCAGAACTATAACTACTGTCATGAAAAATTACACATTTTGGTCTTCATCATCCATCACTAACTGCTGACCTTTAAGGTTATAGACGAGCCGAAGGTTAATGTTCCTGACGTACTAAACGCCAGCTTGTGTTCGATTGGCAGATGAGGCGTCTGATCACGCGGGGGGAGTGGCAGTCCGACGCTCAGGAGACGATGAAGACCGGCTCGTCCACCAACAACAACGATGAAGAAAAGTCGAGACAGCTGGAGCGAGAGAACAAGGAGCTGCAGAAGATCATCCAGGAGGTTATACTTTCTCTCTCTCTCTCTCTTTATTCTTTATTTTCTTCACAGTAAGCATGGAGCGATGATTGATTGATTAAATGTTGTTTATTGAGGTGTCATGCACACAAAGTGTCAATGACTATTGCAACTCATTCCTTGTAGGTCTTCCTACATGCACTATCAAACAGCTTGACTGGTGTTCAACCTCCCTAAAAGAGCACATGTCACTCCACTGTTCATCTCCCTCCACTCACTCCCTGCTCGCATCACCTACCTGCTCATCCCTACGCTCTGCAAATGAAAGGCGTCTGATCCAACCTTCACAACAGGGTCCTAAGTCTCTAACTAGACTCTTCTTCTCTGTCGCCCCCTGGTGGTGGAATAAATGACCAAACTCCATTCTATCAGCAGAGTCCCTCTCCACATTTAAGAAAAGCTAAAGACATAGCTCTGTCATGGACACCTACGACTTTAGTGATAGGGATGGGATTGATAATAATCTGGTCACTTCCTGTCAACATCTTTGGTCACTTCCTGTCAGCGACTGTGTGTCCGATCAGACTTAAAGCTGTTTGTTTGCACTTCCTGACATTATTTCTAGATCCTTGCTTGTGTTGTGTTGATAAAATCGTCTGATAAATGAATTGTAAACATGTATTTGGACTGGATGAAGAAGTTACAAGTATTGACTCTGTGTGTGTGTGTGTGTGTGTGTGTGTGTGTGTGTGTGTGTGTGTGTGTGTGTGTGTGTGTTGTTGTCTGTGTGTTTGTGTGTCCCTCAGAAAGAGGAGCGAGTGTCAGAGCTGAGGAACCAGCTGTCGGAGCGTCAGGCCCTGAGGTCCAGGAGAAGAGCGTCCACCGTGTCCAATCAGAACCACAGCTCTCCGCCCCTCACCGTCCCCTGCACTGACCCCCGCTCCCTGGCCCCGCCTCCAGGATACCCCGTCCCCACCCTCGAACCCCACCCTGTCTCCGTGTCCTTCGCCAACTCGTCCAGCCTCTACCAGCCCGACAGCAAGATCAGCCGGAACAACTGTCACACGAGCCGACTGCAGCTGCTCTACAAGTGAGGAGGGCGACGAGGAGGAGGAGGAGGAGGAGGAGGAAGGAGAAGGCGAGGAGGACACTGCAGACATGGGCGCAGTATTCAGGACTAGATGCAGGTGGAGAGAGTGGAGAACAAACATGGAGGATAAATCGTTCTCTGTCGTAGACTCGTGCACTCGCTCCCTGGATCAGCAGAGAACATGAATCAGTCCATGCTCTGAGACTAAAAAAACGTGTACGTATATCTCGTTAAAAAGACCGTGATGTCATTCAGAAACCTTTTATACCATCTGTGATCAGCAGTGAGTTAACGTGTGCCATGTAGAGTCTGAGCCCTGTTAGCTACGGATGCTAACCTGTCCAGTTTTTTACTCTGACGCTGCTCTCGTCTACGTAGATTTAACCTTGAAACTAGTTGTGTGAAACCCTTTCTTTCCCTTTGGTGATAAAATAAATCAGAGCAGATATACTTTTGCTTGTGGGTTCCATCACTGGCTGACTGTTTTCAAAAAGTGAATCTTTAAGTGTCTGTGTCCACTGTGGGGGAAATGTGTGCTGGCAGCCCTCAGTTTCAGAGCGCGTATTGTTGCTAGGTAACAAAAGTTATCTTCCACCTCCCTGCGCAGGTTTGTTTCTAAAGCTCATTGTGCTTGATATTTGATTTTATTCGAGGAAATGTCACAAAGAAAACATGGAAACAAAGTGAAGGAGTCATGTCCTGACATTGGCAGCAGCTCCACACCTGGAAAATGTTCCCTCGAAAAGACGAGTCAGATAAATTTATCCTCCGCCATTTTTGTTGTTGTTGTCAAAGCTGAAGGAGAGAAACACCGCCTCTTCTTGATTTTGATTGGGCGGTGAGGAAAGAGTGACATTTACCAGAGAGGCGATGCTCCAAAAGTAAAGCAACAAAAAACAGTTGGCGCTGATGGCGGTATTGCCCCAGGACGCTAAGCGCTGAAACACTGGCAATGCATGAAAAACCAGATTATCCGTCCTGTAAATGCCCGGGAATTTCCATGACTGCTGGCAGTGAATGACAGTTTCCACTGATGTTTGCCTGTCCGATTATTGTCAAGAAAAAACTCGCAGTGTTAGGATGGGGGGGTGGTGGTAGGAACGGGAGGGGTTAAAGCATTTCTCCTTCTGTACCTGACGACCTCCTCGTGTTTTTGGTGTTAGAGTCTGTGCGTCTGTGCTGACAGGTGAACACACCTGATCCTAAATCATTAAAGGTTTATGATTAGCTGAGTCATGTTTGAGTTTTACATTGTCTCTGTTCAAAGAGACTGCCGACTCGTTGTATATAAAGCGTGTGTGTGTGTGTGTGTGTGTGTGTGTGTGTGTGTGTGTGTGTGTGTGTGTGTTGTATTTGTAGAGGACTCGTAGGATCTCAACAGTTGTTTGCTTCATGTCAGACTGTGGCCATAGGCGGTATATGGTGGGGGGGGGGGGCCTGACTTCCCAGGGCCCCAACGAAGCCAGAGGCCTTTATTGGGTCAGAAATAAATCTATAGTTCCTGTTTGGATTTGTTCACATTAGGGACCAGCGTTTGTGTTCCGTTCACTTTGCTTGTTTACATCCGGGTTGTAGAGCGGTGGGAGCAGGCCCATTAACCGGAGCTACAGACACTTTATGGTTACAGCCCCATCTAGTGGCTGGTGGCTGCGTTGCAGTTTGAGCACAACATTTGACCGGCATCAAGGCCAACATAAAAAAATCTAAATAATTTGTTCAACTGGCAATTAATTCTGTTGCTGATCTAGTGAGGGCTGTGACATTTACATCCCTAATTTAGAAATTTAAAGACTGAGGCCATGTGTCCACAGAAAAGCGCTGGCTGTGCGCTCAGAAGCGCTTGCATGAAGCGTTTGTGTGCTGAGAAGAAAAGCGCTGCACGTCTGTCCTGTCTCTGTGACAACCACCGTATGTTGACAACGGCTCCGTTACTTTTTACTGCATGTTTTATATTTGAGATTGTTTTTACCCTAGCAGACACGGAGTGAGGAGGATGTGGGTAAAAGACATGATTTGAGGCGGATTTCAACCTAAACCATAACACTTCCAACCAAACGCTATGCATTTTTTTCAGGTCAATAAAGGTGGCTTCCTTCACTGGGGGCCTTGAGTAGTCAGTCCCACTTATTTCTCCACTAAGACGTCCATGATGCCAGACTGGAGGTTTAAAAATGGTACTGATTCAAACCTCAGTTTTAAAACCATCTGAATCATCAAAATATTTCTGACTTTTGTTTCAAGCACCAACACAGACGTGTTGTTTTTCTTTATATATCAGGAGATATCTTTGTTATATCCAATCATTATTCTGTTCATTCCATAGACAAAGACATGTAGGTCTGAGTATCGTCAGCGTAGATCTGATAAATAGTGGTATGAATACAATTTGCATTTAAAGGGGCCGTGTAATGATCCCTGTGGTACTCCACAGGTCACACTAAACCGCTCCGGTGTGAGATTCCCATATTAAGAGAGAATTTAAAAAAGGGAACAGAAAATCTAAATATGAAGACCACTAAATTTTTGCTTTCGGCTTCTTTTTTTGGACTTTCTCTTTAAAAGTGTCATCGAATAACAGAGGGCGGCCTTTCATCTGACTCGATAAACAAACAAAGTTTCCGTTTTTTCTTTCCCTTCTGCAGAATTGAACCACCAGTCGACTTCTGATTTCCCTCCGGCGGGCCTCGTGTTCCCTCTTCTGCTTTTTGTTCTCACAAACACTTCCCCTTTCAGACACAGTGGAACTTTACCTTCCTGAATAACAACACGTGTTTCACTCCTGTTTCTACCTAAAAATAACCCAGTGATAAGAGAGAAGGGTTTTCTGGTTTCCAAGTTTATCCCTGAGTTTCACATTTTAGGACTGAATTCAGTAAGACAAGATGTTGCCGTTCTTACATCATAATATTTAAATTGTGAAGGATCTTCTGTTTGTTTTTACTAAATCACTGACTAACATTTTAACTCAAGTTCAGCCCACAGTTCACTTCATGTTGTTGATTTTTTCCACATCTTCAACTTTAGTGTGATTGAATTGATTCTGTTCTGTTCTTTTTTTAATTTGGCATCGAAACATTTGTGCCAAGCCTCTCTGAATGGAGAAATAGTACCAGATACACATGTATAAACTGTGTAAATATCTCCTGTCTGTCTGTCTGTCTGTCTGTCTGTCTGTCTGTCTGTCTGTAATGTGTTCTGTCAGGTGTGTTCAGATAAAGTCCGCTGTGAGTATGACTGTACATAGCGAGGATGAAAAAAATAAACACATCGGCCGTATTTCATGTGGTAAAGTATTAATCTATATTTCTATATGCTGTAAAATCAGAGTGAAAATAAAACTACATGTTTTTCTCAAACGGTCGATGGTGTTGATGTTTGAACATGAAGGAATGCTTCGGTATCTAAGGGGACGGGTAGCGGCGTCTCCAGACCGCGTGAATAGATCTCACAATGGGCGACCCTCCATCACAGCCTCAGTTAACCCTGAGGTATTCCTAGAACCACACCTCCTGGTTTGAATCCCCGTCTGACAGGAGCCTCTCAGTGTGGAGTTTACATTCTCCCCTTGCATGTGTGGGTTCTCTCCGGGTACTCTGGCTTCCTCCCACAGTCCGAAGACATGCTCGTTAGGTTAACTGGTAACTCTAAATTGCCCGTAGGTGTGAATCTGAGTGTGGCTGGTTGTCAGTCTCTATATGTCAGTCCTGTGATTGGCTGTGTTTTCCGCCCTGTCGCCCGATGACAGCTGGGGTCGTCTCCAGCCCCCATCGACCCCAAACAGGAAAAGCGGTATAGATAATGGATGGATGGATGGTATTCAAACGCAACCAATCAGGACCTAAATAAAGTGGAGGTCTGTTGTGACTGCGCCCTCTAGTGGATGCATTTTTCAATGTCCATCCCAACATAATGGACACGTGGGAGTATATGGGTAGTGACGGTTATATCGTTTAAAATGTACTTACCTATTTTAATACATAAAGAAAGCATAACTTAGCCTTTCAGTTTCCGAGTTAAACTGCATCAACACATGAAGTGTTACAACTATAGCGCCACCATCAGGCTGCAGTTTTGTGTCACAGCTACTAGTCTTTGCTGTTAGATGGTTTGATGAAATGTGGTTCGGACCTTTTGTTCCCCTCAGGATGGACTTCAATAACCTTTTTGATCCTCTGACTTTCCATGTAGCGCCACCTTGAGGTTGGCCTTTTAATGCGTTTCATATTTTGGTTTATGATCAAATCCCTGCAGACCTAATTCCCGTGAGCCTCAGCTGTAGGTCTGCTTTAAAACATTTTGTGAGCATGCTGCTAATGTTAGCATTTACATTAGCATGTAGCATAGCCTCACAGAGCTGTGTGATGTGGACTGTCAGTGTTGTTTAGTAAACAGGGGTTTCTATATTTACATTACATAGCCTGAGGCTAACATCAGGGAACATCACAAAGTGTCTGTTACACATGGAGCAAATGTTTCTCTAAAGGAAGGAAGGAACAGATGAGTTTCAGACGCGCTGTGTTTCCTCAGGCTGCGGTCAGGAAGGTTTCACAAGTTTGCACTGCAGCGAGCGCGGTGCTGTCACAGTAGGTTCTTGTAGTGACCTTAAACGCAGGTCAACCCTGATCTCGATCACTCATAACGCAGTCTGAATTACTCTAAACAGTCGAGACCGTTTCATCCAGCTCTTCAGTAACACAGATCAAAGATGAGCGCTGTAGCAACCCGACAGAGGACGCCAGCTTTGTGGTGATGAGGTTCAGAGGTCTGTTCATCACCACAAAGCTGAAAAAGTGGAGCCTATGTTAGAAATACTGAGCTGTGTGGGTTTCACTCCATCAGCCATCGCTTACATGAGAAGCACTCGATGTTACTCGATGAAAGAGACAGAATGTGGTAGATCTGATAGATTAAAGAGTCAGTAGGAAATACGAGAGGAAGAGATAAGGTCAGACACAGGAAGAGATGAGAAACATGAGAAGAAACAAATAACTTCAATATAAGAATTTACTGATATGGAGATATATTTTTACAGAGGTTGCAGGTTTTTATAGGTTTTATGGGGGGCATTTTTTCCTTTATTGGATGAAGAGAGAGACTGGAAATGTTGTGAGGAGAGAGCGAGGGATGACATGCAGCAAAGAGACCGGGGCCGCTGCGACGAGGACTACAGTATAGCCGCTGTACATGCAGTGGCGATTCTAAAGACCCTGACAAACCAAGCAGACAGTAAAGAACTAGTGTTGACGAAGGCCTCACGTTGCCTTTGTTTTTTCCAAAAAGTTGCACTTGAACACACTGCAAAGGCTACAGCCGACGGCCAACCTCCACGTACGTTCTGCATGTCTGAGAGGAAATAACTCTCCATGCCAGCAGGCGGCGGTAGTCTGTAGTTATGATACGAGAAGACCATTTTCACACCGCTGTCGCTCACCACTCGTATTATAGGTAGCCCACTAATGGAGAATAATGTCTGATAAAAAGGTGAAAATGGTGCTGGCGTTGTCAGTCCTTGGTCTTTTTGTGGAAAAAGAAAAGAAGAGGCGGAGGAGACAAATAAGGAGAAACCGCACTAATGGGTGAAAGCATGGATACTACAGCGGCATGCTCAAGGGTCTTTACTGAACCTGAGAGGAGAGCTGGAGAGAAATGAAACCTCCCAACAGCCAATCAGAGAGATTCCTCTCACCGACTGCGCTGACTGAAGCCGATTCAACATGTCAAATCGATCAAAAGAAAGCCGAAGGAGGCCAACGGGTAGCGACGGAGCATCAGGGCCTTAAAGAGTGCTGGGGACCTCTAGGCAAATATGGGGGGCCCGCCAACCAGAGTTCATCACCGTTATGTCTGCCAGTGTTATCCTCTTTTTTTCTCTTTTCCTCCGCTAGATGGAAAATTCTTCATTTTTATTTGTTGACTTTCATTGACAAACTTTTTGTTTTCACAGCAATAATGCACACAACGCTTAGCATGGCAACGAGAGTGAGTGCTGTGAGATGGGGGGCCCCCTTAGGGAGAATTCCTACTGTCACTGCAAAATTTGCATATTTGGACCACTGTTTTGGTCTTGGTTTCTGAGCCCTCAGGGGCTCCCTTCTACTGGTCTGGGGCCCCAAGCAGTTGCCTGCCTTGCCTGTTGACAAGCAGCGCCTCTGTGAGCATGGGATGCACGACTTAACCACTATATAAGCTTGTCTGATGGTCCAGTGGCTGCACATACCTGCGGAGGTTTATTAAAACTCTAACCTGAAATATGACTCTTTAGAAAAATAAGACACATGAACTTGTGAATTACTCATCTGTGCTTCTTACACAATGACATGCAGAGGCTGATTTTTCATCCTTGTGTGATCCGTACATTTTGTGTCCTTTTTTTTTGGTTGATGAAAAGTGAAACATTTCTGTCTGGGGTAAGGTGCAAAACTGAGGAGATTATTTTTAAAATCAAAATAGAAACTGAAGTAATGACCAGAGATCTTAAACTGAAAGTCTGGTTTATTCCCTGATATTCCTGTGAACATGGGGTGTTATCTGTAGGCGTCTGAAGGAGGAACTGGGGGGAGTCCCAGAGGAGGCGGGGGGTTCCCTTCAACCCTCCCCCCTCCTCTCAGTGTGTGCAGACGAAACGTTACTCCCCTGGAAACTTCCTCTCATCGCTGTTAAACCATGAATGAGTGGATTTGACAAACCCAGGTCATGGTATGTTGTGAAACAGCGGCTCTAAAATTATCTCGCGCCTCTGGCGATGCAATCACTGGAGTTTGGAAATGTTCCAAACCAAATTCCTCATCTTTCATAAGTTTTATCAGCTGAAAGAGTCAGACATCACCGGGACTGATGTTTGTTGTTTTGTCGAGAAAGAAACGGTCATCACTAAAGCTGCCTGAGTACGTTTCATTTAATTATCCACCCTCCTGATTTACAAAAAGTCTGCTTCATTAAACTTTAGAGGAACATCTCCTCCAGAGGTTAAAAAAAGACACATTGAGTTTGTGTTGATTGCTCAACGCTATAGTGTAAGAATGTGGCAGGAAATCCATATTTGGGCAAAGCGCCTCTCGCTTGATGAGTTGGAGGAAAGAGTGAGTGAGCAGCCTTTCTTTGAAACAGCGTCCTGATTGGCTGAGACATCTGTCAGTCATAAATCATGCTGATGATGTCACAGCTTTTAATTTTTTTAGTGTGACAGTTACTAACGTTGTGTTATTTTTTTTCCAGGTCTGGTTGATCCTCACCTCTTCACACTCACCTGCACACATGTAGCTCCACCCGTACACCAACATCCCATCAGCCCTGCTCAGAACAGGCTGTTTCTGTGTCTGTACCTTTAAATGTAAATGAGCTGTGTCTGACCACGCCCCCTCTCTGGAAGGGCTCGGGTGTACTCGGTCTTTCTCACTCCATGCCTTATTGTTTACGGTAAGAAGGCAGACTCAGAGGGCAGAACAAACACCTAGCTGTGGGAGTGTCACCCACCTGGAGGAGATCCTAAAATGATTACGTCATCTTTTTCATTCAGCTCTCACAGAAATACTTTTAGGGTTGATTCAATTTTATTTAATCCTTTTTCACAGTGCCACAAAATCAAAAACATCATCTGCAAATGGCAATAAAAATACAAACTGTCCATCAAACTAATTTAAACTCTTAATAAATAATTGAATAAGTTACAAAATGGAACACATTCCTTAATAAATAAATATATAAATAAGTCAAATAAATAAATATATCTTGAATAAATACATCCTGTATAACTCTGTCAGCTGTAGTGACAACATGTAAACGCAGCAGTTAAAGTACATTCAAACAGGTAGTACATAGTACATAACATGATAGACCCACGGGGGTCTCTTTGGTAAACACTGAGCTCTGAAATGAACAACTTTACAATCAAGTCAATAAATCAGATTTTAGTGCAGAAGAAACTATCAGGACATCATCGTGCTGAAGTCCTGACGGAGTCTCTTCAGGTCCAGGTCTCGTGCTCACAGAGCAAACACTCCAAAGAAAGTCTTCCCCGGGTCGTCCTCCAGGTCCTGCAGCATCCTCTCCTCCATCACCGTCCGCAGCCGGTCCCCTTGGCTCAGGTTGAACACCGCTCCCATGTACACCGTTGAGAACCATTTGCCCTCCTGATCGGGGTCGCTGCTGCTCGTCTTCTGGCAGGCGGTGCGGATCGAGTGCAGGATGGTCTCGTACTTCCTGTTCCTGTCATCGCTCTCGTATGTGCTGGACCAGCGCTTCACCGTGTGGCTCAGGTGAACCAGACTATTGTGGGAGGAAAGGTCATCTTCTCCACTGCTGCAGCTGACCCTGAACGAGGCCTGGCTGTAGACGAAGTAGAGTCCTCTCTGAGGGATCACGATCTCGTTGTGGTCTAGTTCGAATCCTCCCTGAGAGTGAAACTGGTCCACCTGAGGTTTCCACTCCACTGAATTCTTCCTCATGGGGTTGTAGTATCCTGAGGAAGAGGAGGAAGAGACGGAAATTAGGACCGACTTTGAACGCAAAGGTTTGAAAACATTTTTCAGTCAACACAGAGATATTTAAGGAAAAGTCCCCATTTTTCTTTTACAAACTGAATCATTGAGAACAGCTTTAATAATCTGTTTGTCCCAACCAAGAGGCCAAAAACGCTCTCACTGGCCCTTAAGTCAACGTGCTGCAGACTCGCTCGTATGCTGTGAATTAGCTCGCACACATTGCGCTCCAGCTGATCGTTAACCCTCCTCGTCCTGACACCACGAGGTCTGACTTTTTGTACCATCTTTCTTGGGCAGAAGTTTAAAGTTCAGCTGTATGTTCCCTCTCATTCAAACTGTTCATCTACCTGCGACGTGATCCACCACAAACATGACCACTGCACGATCCAATCTGAGGCGTCCTATTGACTCAATTTTTTTAATAGTTTGAAGAACATTTCTCTTATCTCTCCGTCTGCATGACAAACTCTTAACAATCCTCCTCACCACTCCCAAACGTTTGTCACCTCAGGAGTGCTCTAAGATGCTTTCTGAATAACTTTTATCTTATCCAGGAGCGACTGTTAACTTTTAAGAATAAAACTCTCACACAAGTGTTCTTATAAGTTAGTCAATAGAAGAGCTACTCTGTGCACCAGGAAGATTCATGATTACAACCCCAGAGGTCCAAAGTTAAAACTAAAACGTTCCTCTAAAATACCACGAGTATCCATATAACTGATAAAGGACACCAAGAAAGCCTTTTGACTTCCCCGAGAGAGCCAAGAACTGACGGCTCTTCTGACCTTTTGGGATTTTAAGCAGGAGGTTTCAGAAAAGTTGCCACAGGGATTACTGGCATGTAGCGGCCAAGCGTTCATAGAAATATTGTGTTTTTGATCCTTCAATGACGGCTCTGACTATCAATGTGAAACATAATCCACCAAGCGTTGGATTGTTCACACACTAACAGGGAACTTGAGCTGGGTGAGACCGTCGTCTGACAGGTTTGTCAGGGAAGGGAGATCAACCCAGGATCAATAATCGCTCTGCAAAGATTTATCAGAGCTCCGTCAATAACTCCTGAAGTTCTCCTGAGAAGCTGTTTATCTTAACCGAACGCTGTCAGAACCGCTTAACCTCCAACCTCTAATCCCAACTCGTTAAATGTCTTTCATCTACTTCAAGTATTCAATGAACCCACCTCTACTTTAAAATGTAAAACAGTCCCCACCACACAAACTTTAACCTGTTCCTCAAAAGAACACAAAACTTTTCAAAGCAACCCTGAGAAGCCTCGAAACCACCTTAAAAAAGGCTTCAGACTTCCTTAAATAACCCTGAAAATGTGCAGCACTGTGCAGTGTGGTTCTGTGTTTACCTTCTAAATGAATGGCTGCTCTCACATTTGAAATCTGCCTCAGCGTGTGATGAAGATCTGAAAGAGAAGAAGAAAAGTCAGATTAAAATCCACAGCTCTGATTTATCACAACAGCTACACATGTCTGGGATCAACTACTAAAAAGTTCAGTTTTAAACTTCATAGAGTTCTCACCTAAACTGTTTTCATCTCCTTGTGGTTCCTGTGAGAAGAGGAGCAGAGAAGAGAAAAGGGTGTTAGAGAAAGGCTGTGTTCAGGTGATACCTCCACACACTGATGTGTAACAGATGCGTTCTCACCTGGTGCTGTTTGTTGAAGAGGAGGACGGCAGCAGCAGCAGCAGCAGCGAGGCAGAGCGTGAAGACGAGTAGAGCCGTGGTCAGCCTGCAGCTCGACGTCTGTTTCTCTGATACTGAGTCCGAGTCCAGCATCACTTTACACTCAGCAGGCATGTTTACTTTAAATTACTTTTTAAATCAGAGGGCTGTGTGTTTGTGTGTCTGTGAGCTCCTCGGCTGTGATTGTCTGAAACACACTCACTCTGCCTCTCTTTTAAAACAGCTTCCTGAGGAGGGAAACTCCATGATGTCACTCAGTGTGAGCGATGGAGCCCCGACCACACACTCCTACACGTTATACTTATTAGACATGTGTTATTAATGTGTATAATCTGAAATGTTGCCCTGCCTCACTCAATGTTGTATTCTTCAGTTATTTGAAAAGTAAAAACCAAAATAAAAGTGAGTGTTTGAGACCTTCAAACACACAAAGACTGGTTGTAAATGGAGTCTTTGTGGAAAGTCTGCTGTTACTCTGCAAAACTTTGAATCTGAGCAGGTTTGTTTGTCTCATTTCTAGTTTAAAAAAAGTCTCATTACACTCAGTATAAACCAGTATAAACCAGTATAAACCAGTATAAACCACATACACCCAACAAGTCCGGATAAATGTGATAGTATGAGTTTAAAGACGGTTTGAATTTATTGTTTTGGATTTATTTTTGGGCTTTTTGTGCCTTTAATGGAGAGATAGGACAGTGGATAGAGTTGGAGATCAGGGAGAGAGAGAGAGAGAGAGGGGGAATGACATGCGGGAAAGGAGCAGGTGGGATTCAAACCTGGGCCACCCGTTTGGAGGACCACAGCCTCCATACAATTTTTATTTTATTTTTATTTTTATTTATTTATTAGCACACATATAAGAATACATCAAAATAGGATTAACAAAAACATAAAAGGTGTGTCAGGAGAGGTCAAGAAGCCAACAGGCTTATACAAGGGACCTCACCTCTTAAGAGACAAATAAATCAACTAAACAAATCGAATTACACAATTTCAAAACAAAATTAAATATAAACACATATACAGTAACCTATACACGTATTCATACACACACACTTAGACACATACATACAATACAAAGACTGAGAATGTTAACCCTCTATCAGCTAAATGAAACAGGCATTGATCTATTAAAAAGGGAGTGAAATGAGTGAGTTGATGGAAATAAAAGAAAAAAAGAAAAGAAATATATTTTATATATGCAAAAGTTTGACCTCATGGATTAAATGTGAAGACAGTTTCCTTTTAAAAATCTCTGTAGACGAAGAGCCGTTAACAACGTGTCTTTTGGAATTCCATATTTGTACCCCACGATATCTGATGGAAAACTGACCGTGTTTGGTTTTATAAAAAGGAAGATGAAGACGCTCAATCTGTCTGGTAGAATATGAATGAATCTGGGAATTCAGTTTAAAAAAATGCTGAAATGATGATTGTAAAGAAATAGGTAAGAACATATAGTTACATGGGGGGTGAGCGCACTAACCACTGCTACACTGCGCCACCAGCGCCCCGAACTGCTAATTATAAGTGAAATAACTGCGAGTGCTGAAAGATAAATGTATTTGTTAAGTTTCTTAATTCAACTCCACATGATCGAGGGAGTGAAACATTCACACTTTTCATGCTGCTTCAACTCCTTTTCTCGCAAATGTGCCGCATTAAAGGCAGGGTTGGCAATTTTCCAAAACTAGCTTGAATTTGAAAGTAGCGTTTCTTCAGCGCTCCGTCTAAAGCCCCCTCACTTACTAAACGAGCGCCGTTGCTCCAGAAGCGGACCTCAGCTCATCACTTACATTGTGTAGAAACTACGTCGTCTCACGTCTCATTCAGCGGAAAGTAAACTCACAGTTTAACCTCCGTCATCGGTGACGTGCTTTGAGTGATGGCTAGAGAGCGAGAAGTGTCCAATGGCTCCATGTTTACATGTTTCCTGTTGTTTCGGGCGTTAGCTTCACACTTTGACCGCGTGACGCCATCAGCTGTGTGTTGTCGTGTTTTCATGCGTTGTTGTCTCTATGTGGGTCACATAGAGACAGATGGAAACAGGTCAACGTGTGGGTTACAAACGTATCACTCCGTTATTAAGACTCACTCTGCTTTGAAATACGGACTTGATTAACTGATGAGTCATCTTTAATATTCACCCGGAGTCACTTCACTTTAGTTAAAAATAGAAGCTGCAGCCAGGTCACGCACTTCTGCTTTTTTTTGATATTCATGTGTAATATTCCTGATGTGTAAAGTGTTTGTGATGTGATGATCAGCGTCACCGTGGGAAACAGAAACACGACTGATTGACGACTGAAACTTTCAAACTCTCAGAGAATTTGATCTAAAGTGCTTCAGATGAACTTTTGTAGTTTCCATCTTTCCATCATGAGCCAGAATCCAAACAACTTTCAGTCAGAAAAAATTAAAGTAATTTCTCACGGACCGCCCGAGATCAAGTTCATTAAAATCAAGAGGTTGATAAAAAAATATAGCTTCATTAACCGTTAACTTACGCTCATAACAGTAAATCTGTTAAGTTTGTAAATAATAATGGCTGAAGTCAACCTGAAAGTTACGGTTTAAAGAGTGACTGTGTTAACTGGTGACTTTCAGCTGAATGCATCAGTGGTTGCCATGGTTACAGACATATCTGATCGTTCGTTTTAACTACGCGATAAAAATTAAACAAAGCCACATCCGTCAGTACACCTTCTATCTGTGTTTAGTGTTGTAACTATGACAACCGCAAACACATTCAGCTGAAAGTCTCCAGTTATCACTTTTTAAACCACAACACCGGTAGTATATAATAATGACATCGGTGTGTTTGGGGGCACGGCTACATATCGATGTGTCCTTTGGCAAGACACTTAACCCCAAGTTGCTCCCGCTGCTTTGTCAGCGGTGTGTGAATGTGTATGAATTGGATTAGTTACTTCTGATGGACTCTTTTCTCAGCAGCCTCGCCCATCAGTGTGTGAATGTGTAGGCGTGACCTGCGGTGTAAAAGAGCTTTGAGTAGTCAGAAAACTAAAGCGCGATACAAGCTGTGTGTTTTAAACAAATCTACAAATATTATAAACTTTTTTTTGGATATGTCACCGGTGTCTTCACTCTCACGTCCCTCAGGAAGTAGCCTACCTTCATGTAGGGCAAGCAACATTTCAAAATAAAAGCGCCCCGGGGCAGAGATGGGCTCGTTATTCAACCCGCTCTCTAAAGTACAGAAAGCCATACGCTCTCCATGATCCATTTTAACATGTTCAGCAGGGTTTGGACGTTAACAGACAGACCTACTGAATTTACCGGAAGTTAAAGGTGTCAATAATCATTTTTCAAATAATCGTCTATGTTAAAAATGTGGCCTATTAAAAGATTTAGCCTAGTTAGATTAACAGATTAACGGATGTGTGCTTAGCTCTGAAAACAGCGTCATTAAAAACAGAAACGTTTTTTTTTCCCTCATTACATTTTTAAAATAGCCTATTAAATGTGTAGGCTAATATGTTGTAAAAATGATTATATTCTACACTTTATCTAGGCTACATCAGGAAATGTTCGACCAGTGCCCGTATGAAACTCTTCAGGGGCTAAAAATAAAAAAAAAAGAGCCAAACTTTGAAATTCATCAGCCCATATATTTGTAGACATTTTTATCACTTTCCTATATGTTCAATATAATAAAGTAGGCCTATCTAATATATTTCATATTACTGATTCATCGTCAGACACACAGCTCTTCAGGTTTCACACAGTAACCATGACAACCATGATCAATAACCTCCTCACCATCAGCAGGCCTATCAACTTTTTGACGGCTGAGTGTGTGTGTATTTGTGTGTGTGTGTGTGTGTGTGTGTGTGTGTGTGTGTGTGTGTGTGTGTGTTTGTGTGTGTGTGTGTTTATGTGTGTGTGTGTGTGTGTGTGTGTGTGTGTGTGTGTGTGTGTGTGTGTGTGTGTGACAAACTGTACAAGATCAGAGATAAAGAGCTGAGAATGAATCATGTGGTCATACAGTTTACCAATGAAACAGTCGGAGGCATTCATTAAAAATAAAGGAGGATGATCATTATCCCATGTCCAAGTGTGACTATTATTCACACACACTGGTCTCAACTTCAACATCCACTTAATTTGTTTCCAGAGGGGCAATTGGTTTTGCAGCATGTCTTAAAAAGGACAAAAAAAAAAGACATTTAAAAAGCTGATGAGGTAAAAGGTGAGAGGCTCTGAATATAGCAGCCCTTCTGAGAAACAACACTGATCCTTGACTGATGCTCTTAGCAGCCGCCATAATAGACAGGAAAAAGTGCTGAGTCGAAAATTATGAAATATAAGCAGGTTACTGGTAAATATTCAGTTTGGTTACCATGGAGACATGAGGTTCATTTTAGAGTGTCACGATCAAACTTAACAAATTATTGTCACAGAATTTTCTTTAATTCTACAATTCATTTATCAGACGCTTTTATCCAAAGCAGGTTGCCATGTTGTGGACACTGAAGCTTCAGTGTTTAGCGTTCTAACCTCTCTCCATTTTTCAAAAGCATCTCCAATATTGATCCTAGTTTGAGCACGTTTCTGCTCGTGGAGCTTATTAGAAACATGCAGAGGCTTTTTAGGTCGGGTACAATCACTTCTATCTGAACCACTTCTCTTGCCCGCTTACATCACTGCAACACCTGTTGACCTGATAACTGCTCTCATATCTGGCAAACCGTGGGGTGTCCAAAACAGCCATGTGGGGGGGGCCTTCAAACCGCCTACCTTCTCTGGTCTGAGAAGTCTGATCATATGGTAAGGTCACTTTATCATTTCACTTTCTACACATCTTACTGATTGGACCTTTAATAGTGAATCCCTTAAGGATGAGTTGGGTGTCTCAGGAGACAACACAGAGAGAAGTGTGCAAATGTATCTGTGCAATTTTTACATTTTGTTTGGTAGTTGTGTCATCGACATGACAAACATCACATAAAACTTTATTTAAACATGAAGAACAGATGTGTTAAATGACATAAGTGAGTGTAAATTAAAGCCACAAACAGAGTGAAGGAGGTGGCAGGGGGAGGACGGGTGAAACCTGACAGCTGAACAGGAAGATTTTGAAAAAAATAATTTTTTACACAAACTGCCCCCTGCGGTCTACTACCCCCCCACACACACACATATATGGTTTTTCTATTTCATTGAAAAGGAAAAGTTGATGAAAGTCCCTTCAGCCTTCTCTTTATTCTGTTTCTAAACCGAGCCAAAACCTAACTGAGCCAATCCTCTCACAGGAACTCTCTGAGGCTTTTCACTGAAACCACAGATCTGTTTCCTCTAACACATCTCAGTTCCTCTGATAACTATTGGTCTAATGTTGGTGAACACTTCGCTTCAGAAAAAGTAGAAATATTCATGTTGTTTCTCAAAATCAGAAAGTAAAGACGAAACACAGAGCGTCCTCCCTCAGATCCACACGGGTCTTTACCCTGCACGGTCTAAAGTCTGAGGAAACACTTTAAAGCTACTGAAGTCAACATATTCTCATTAAAATGTTGGTTAAATTAACACATTATGATCATTGCATTTCACCAATTGACCAAGTTGACCTATTATTCTGATCCCTAAATCACATATCGTGTTACAATGCTGGATGCCCAAACTGAACGAGGGCAAAGTTTCAGCTCACGAGGTAAACATATGTTGGAGTAATCCCAGGACAAGTCTGCAGAGGGCACTACCTGCACTGGAGAGCAGCCCTCACCTGGCAGCCCTGCAGCGTTCTGCCCCCTGGAAGGCTGCCAGAGAGCTAGCCAATCAGAGGAAAGTGGACACATGAGGGGAGGAGCCTTAAAGAAACAGCAGCTGAAACGAGCTAATCGAGCTAAACATGCAAAGCTTCTGTACAGGCTTCACAGACTGACAACATGAAGGGTGAACATGAGGAGAATATGGTCTGTGATAAGTTTCAGATGTGAACGCAACCGTGCTCAAACAAGGAAGTGGACCACCATATGACGTAACTCTTAACGGCTCCTGTCGCTTCAATAACCTTCATATTCGCTTTGTTTCGTCATCTGAGCTGCGCGTTGGATCAACAAAAACGTCCCCAGTTAGCAGGATGGAATGTGGTGTGGTTGCCATGGTTGCTTCGTCTTCTTTATTCTTCTTGTCGGCGGACTTGAAAACCAACCATGTGCCTCCGGACTGAATACATAAGCAATGTACTCAGGTACAGGACGATGTTACTAGTGTGAACGCAGACCAGGGGGGAGAGGGGATGGGGGTGCAATGGTGCTCGGGCATGGTGCGAAACATCCTTAAGCTGAGATCATGGGAAAATCAAATTCCACTTCATGCTGATGAAGATTTTAAACATCCTTCATTAATCCTGCTGTGATCGTCGTGTTCAGACACATTTAATCAACCTCCAGTTCGTCTGTTATCTCCCTCAAAAACTACTGTAACCTTTATTGTTCCTGTGTGTGCTTCTGTTTACTGACTTCTTTCTTTTCTCTTCCTGAGTTGACACAATTCCTCACTTCAGTTGACACGTAGAGTTCAACGTGGTGATGCCTGCACCTCAATACCTCCAGAGCAGCGGAACAGAAAAGTGCATCACTGAAACACAAGCTTAACCACAGGAGAGCTGATGATGGAGGTGATACTGAGAAAAACCTCTACTTTATGATTCAGAGAAAATAAGAGCTGTTTGAGAGGGGGAAACCCCACACCTCCCCTCCTCTGTTTGATTCATACTTTAACTGAGAAACACACACACACATTACAACACAACACTACCAGACCGTAAAATCGCATTTTTGACACACAGTCATCTGAGAAGTCCACCTCTGACTGTAACTGTACAGATGGTTAACTCTTTATCTGCTCATCCACAGCCTGTCTGACGGGCTGTGTTCATCTTGAAACGCTAAGAGGAAATTCATGCTTCACCTCAGAAAGCTAAGAGAGAAAAAATTAAATTTTGACAACAAACAAACGATGAAGCATTTTTGGTCAAACACCCAAAACTTCAAAATGTTGATGGAGATTCTAAAATCAGTTTAAAAATCGATCCGAGAAGATCAAGGACAGAATGAACTCAAGCCCTTTACAGATTGTGATTCTGCAACAGCATCATCATTACACCTTTGTACTTACACATTGCATCCAATGACATTGTTGTCATTGTTGTCCCATTGGGAGAATTCACATTGCATTGTTGCGTTGCGAAAGTGTGAGAGTCATGGTGTGTAAGCACACAGAAGGCGCTTCACATGCACACACTCAGACATTGCTGTTCTACCTTGCAGCCTCACGTTACATTGAGACACAGGCTTTAGACTCGTCCTACAGAATTCATTCTGATTTCTTGTTCTCAGGGACAGACAGAAAAATTAAGCCAATGCGGAAGAAGTTCAAAAAAACTGCAGTTCCTCGAGTGTCCACTGTGACACATACACACTCCATATTAAGATGTATTAAAGGGGACATATTATGAAAAATCCATAGTGTTTTTGAACATATATTTGGGTAACCTGAGTGTCTACCAGCCCACAAAATGAGAAATAAACCCATCCAGTCCTTTGTTTGTGGGTGGTATAAGTCTTACAACACAGAGAAAAATGCTTCATTTCAAATGTGCCCTCTTTGTGATGTCACAGTGGGATTCTGGTAAAAAAAAATACCCTCCCCTCCCCTGGTATCGCCACCCATGGACTCCACCCCCAGCCTAGAGCAAAACTTTTGCCCAGGTCCGCCATTTTTATTCTCGCTACAGAGGAGTGATGTCTACGGGGGAAACTCAGGGGGGGCTCATTGCATTTAAAGAGACACACACACCAAAACAGAGCGTTCTGAGGGAGCTGGTTTATACAGGGTCACAAACCTCCTCTGGTGCTATATTTTGACCAAAGCACAGCACAGATGTTTCATTTAAACCACAGGGGACTGTTTGAAAAGGTGGAAAAGGGGGAGAATATGTCCTCTTTAAAAGGAAGAAATAGACATTTTTAAAGCCTGGTTCAAGACACAAATTTGGTCTGAATAGTTCATGTCTTTGTCTGCACACCGTTCTGATTTCATGACAATAAGGGCCGTGACTGATGTGACCGCAAGCTACGCAGTTTGTTAGGAGGCTGAAGGCCCACCTCCATGTTTTATACAGTTTACTCACAGTCTTCAGTTGACGTCACTTTCTAGAACATTTCACGCAGAGTGTCCTTGAAATCTTCCTGAAGTGCTTGTTCCGCACGAGCATCTGCTGGAACATTTGATTGATTCTCGGCTAAGGTGTCAGACTTACTTCAATGTGGGATACGTCATTTAAATGACCTGACATGACAATGACATTCATTCCATGACGGAAAAAGAATTACCTCCTCAAGCACCCTTGCGGTGAACTTTCCTGAATATTTTCTGCTGCTTTCTCACCTCCCCTTCATGCAGAAAATGTAGTAGGAGGCTGGCAGGAGAAAATATGGGTCAAGTCAGATTGAAAAGTGTGGCTGTTTACATTCATGCATCTCACCCTGAAACTTACAGGAAGTTTTCAGGAGATTTCTGCATGTTTGAAAGCCCCATTTCATATAAAAAAAACAACATATTTTTATGGTTTAATTCTCTTTCATTAAGAGGAAGTAACAGTGAGAATAACAGAAGTAACAGTGAGAATATCCAGAAAAAGTTCAGTCCAATAAGTATTTAGTTTTCATCAGATGACTTTCTACTTTGAGGTTTCTATTTCAATAGCTAAAATAATTCCCTGTTGTTAAACCGTGAATCTATGAAAAGGCGAGCGGCGTTTGATTTGACATTTCTGCATGAAGGCAGAACAAGTTTCTGTTTGAATCAGAGCAGAAACAAACACACATATTCCAAAGGTTGGCAGGAAACCACAAGTTTCACTCATAGTTTCTTTACCTGGTTTCACCCGGGTCTAAAATAACTACACCCCCTCTCTCTCCTACCGCCTTGGTCTCGCCTGTACAGGTAGAAAGGAGAGCCAGATACCTGTGTTTCCTCATTCAGCCACTGTTGCATAACTCTGGTGTTTCCTTTTTCATTTGTACAAAATCATCACATTACACTCTCACAGTCGTGTTAGAGCAAGTGCAAACACACACCTTGGTGTAATCATTAATTCATGTCATAGAGTGTAAATGAAAAATGGGTGCGGCCACAGTGATGTCACTTATGGCTTTGTGGTCTATACTTTATTAGTTTATTAGAAATGAGTTATTATTCTCTGGAGCCTGGCATGACTACATGACTGAGTGAGGAGTTAGCGTCCACTAATTTGTGAGCAGGATGTTTGGATATTTATAGATTAAGTTTTGATGATGACATTGACCTGCTGACAACGGACTGAATGTGGTTATGTACAAAATGAACATCACATACTTCAAGTTTCATTGAAAGTGTGTTGACCTTTTGTCTGTACAATATTGGAACAAACTGGACAGTGTGCAGTATTTCTTACCTGACAGACGAGTACCCATTGAGCAAACAAGATTACAGCAGACCCTCTGTTCCACCGTGCATGTCTTCCGCAAACATCGAAATGTATGCATTAATGTTTGATAATAAGATTTTATTCAACAAAGTGAAAAGGTCCAACAGTGTTAAAGTCATGTTTATATGCAGTCACTCACCCGTCTCTCATCGGACTGTAGGATACACGCACCTACAGCTCCACCTGGTGGTGACTCAGGGTGCCTACAGATCAAACAGTTAAAGCTTCAAACATCACCTGCTGACTCTGAGGGAGCAGACAGACTCACCTGAATCTACTCTAATGTTTTAAGACCACATAGTCCGGAAATAATAACCTGCAACCTCTGAAGAGACACAGAGTGAACAACAGTTCAACAAAATCAGAAATACTTTATTAATCGCGGAGAAATGTGGTTGTTACAGTAGCCTAACTCACAAACACAATATAGAAGCAGGAAATATAGAATATGTCAGCAATAAGTACCAAAGCACAGAGAATCCAAAGAAATAATAAGCAAAGGAAAAGGGAATTAACAGGCTATATGACGATATTTACAAATATCCAGTGTTGAACAGTGTAGATAATATTGCACATAAGGCTCAGTGAAGAGTTGACTGTGATATCCAGCTTATTTTAATATTGCATACATGGGCGAGTTTCCAGTTTTGAGTGTCATAAGTCCAGGGACAGACTCTGAATGAATGACTGACTCAAAGCATTTAACAACAACCCTCTTGTTGTTAAATGTGTAGGCTACAAGAAAAACTAAGAAGAGACAAAAGGAAGCACTGATAAAATAATAATAAACTGCAGCCTGTGAAGAGACACAGAGGGAACAAGAGTTTAACAAAGAGACAAAAGGAAGCACTGTTCAAACATCGCTGTAGGCTGCTGTTTTGTGAAAAGATGATGCTCTTTATCACATAAACATAGTAAACTGATTCTCGCTCTATCTCTCTCTCTCCCTCTCGCTCTCTCTCTCGCTCTCTCTCTCTCAACAACCTATGTTGTCAGTACAGAAAACATTTTGAACAACAAATGATAACAATATATACAGTAAACAAATACAACAAATATTAATAAAAGACATTAACAATAACATGAATTATTTTTACAGTGTATTTCTATGAACCATTAAGTGTATTTTGTCTCAGTTTGTGACGATCATGAACATATTTAGCAGCTCGTACTGCACACAGACTTTTCTCGCCACAGAGATAGAGCAGCTTCTGAGGATCAGGGAGATGGAGAAAGTCAGGATATTTATTATAAATGTCATTAAAGAGAGCCTCTCTTAAATCTTTATACATGTCACAGTGTAGGAGGAAGTGAGATTCTGTCTCCATTTGTCCTTGATGGCAGAGTGAACACAGCCTGGCCTCTCTGGGTAACCAGTTCTGTCTGTGACGGCTTGTTTCTATGGTCAGACTGTGTCCACTCAGTCTGTACATCGTCATGGTTTTCCTTAGTTTCACATCCCTCACTGTGCTCAGCTACTCTGCCAGCTTGTACTCTCTGTTTAGGCTCAAATAGAATTCTAATTTACTTTGGGATTTGGTGCTTTCCTTCCAATATTTTAAGATAATTGTCTTTTTGTTTTGAGATAATTTGGTTAGGCCAGATTGTTTGGGGTGTGTCCTGAAGCCCTGGTGTTTGAGGGCGGAGCTTCAGGATCAGCTGGCAGAGGGGACTCTTATCTGGGCACTGAAGGGCTTTGAACTGGTAGGAGTGGGGGTCACTGGATTGGAGGTGTTTATAGAATGTGATGGCTCTCTTCTGGATATTAATGATTAAAGGGTATTGGCCGAGTTCTGCCCTGCATGCATTACTGGCCGTGTGTCTGTGGACTCTCAGGATGTTTCTACAGAGTTCTGCATGCAGGGCTTCCAGTGGGTGTTTTTCCCATTTGGGGAAGTCTTGGTTGGTTAATGGGCCCCATACTTCACAACCATATAAAATGATTGGGTCTATTATTGAATTGAGAATTTTGAGCCAGGTCCTAATTGGAATGTCAATCTGAATTTTTCTTTTGATGGCATAAAAAGTCCTTCTTCCTCTCTCTTTCAGTTCATTCACAGCCATGCCAAAATGTCCAGTCTCTCTCTCTCTCTCTCTCTCTCTCTCTCTCTCTCTGTCTCTCTCTCTCTCTCTCTCTCTCTGTCTCTGTGTCTCTGTGTCTCTCTCTCGCTCTCTCTGTCTCTCTCTCTCTCTCTCTCTCTCTCTGTCTCTGTGTCTCTCTCTCTCTCTCTCTGTCTCTCTCTCTCTCTCTCTCTGTCTCTGTGTGTCTCTCTCTCTCTCTCTCTCTCGCTCTCTCTGTCTCTCTCTCTCTCTTTCTCGCTCTCTCTGTCTCTCTCTCTCTCTCTCCCTCTCTCTCTCTCTCTAATTTTTGATATTAGTTTATTAAGATTATTTTTATTTTTATTTTTTTGGACAAATAGCCACTACAGTTACTGCTGCTAACGAGTAGTAAAAGTTGTTATTGTATTAATCAGTATAAGACTAGTAGTATTAATGATGATAGCGTTTAGTAAACCTGTGTTAAAAGCCGAAATTCATTTTACCGTAACACCTGAACAAAATGTTCCTCGAACAATTAAGGAAAGTAAAAATAAGCCAATTAAAGCTGACTAAAGATGTAACTATAGTGTACACGTGTTCACTTTTTAAGTTTAACTAATAAACATGTAAGATAAGTTTAATAACGGATCATGTAGTTTTGTAGCAGATTCACGGGCGCGTCTTTTCTCGTCTTTACGGTATTTGTTGTCTGGGAGTGACTCCTGCACAGAGACACAATGGAGCTGCAGCGACAGAGTAAATACTGAATCACTGCATTCACACAAAGCCTTATTTATCTCTGACAGTGTTATGGTAAAGTAATGCTGTCTGCGGGCTGCTAGCAGCATGCAAAACGCTTGTTTTAGCGCTGAAGAGTTAACTTCGTTACTTAGATATTTAGCTTACAGTCCTGCTAGCCGGCTGAGTTAGCCTAGCCTAGCCAAGCACCTGCCTCTGTGTTACATCTGCTAGCTTGATATCAAAGGTTTTATTATGGAGTTTCCTTTTGATATTAACCAGTTGTTCTCTGAGAAGGTCTCCATCTTGGACCAGAGCCTTTTAGGAAGTCGTAAATCTGCCTCACGGTAAGTTTTATTTTGGGTCTTATTGTTTCACTGATGCTCCACTAAACCCCCCAAAAAACATTAAATTACAGAAAAACATGCTTAAAATCAAATGTGCACAAGTTAGATAATGTGGTAATTGTTTTTTTTTTGTATTGTGTTGTTGCTGCTTTGTGTCTGTCATTTGCCATTTACTTAGAAGAACAGGGAATATTGATTTTATATTGATTATATATTGATTATATATTGATTATATATTGATTGTGGCAATACCAGATTTTAAACTTCGATACCTGTAAGAATCGTTTGACATCGATACCTGTTCCAATACTGCAACAACAATAAAGGTCTGAGGCGCAATTGTCAAAAAAAAAATTGCAAGCAACCAGCTGGGTATTGTCCACAACCTCATTATTCAATTTTAATTCTTTGGGTCACGATTCGATATTAATATCCTTCGATATCGATTTAATACACACAGATGACAGAAATACCCAGATACATCTACTCACAGTACCTTTTTATATTTGTTAAATAATTATGTGTGCATTGTTTGTATAGGTTTAGAACCAACAACCCTACTTTTTTATCATAATTCTTTATTTATCTATCACACTATGCGCTGGCAGAGCTAGTATTTTGTACTGTTATCTATGAGTAACAGCTACTTATGCACATGGACCACCATACCACTTTTTTTTATCCTGGTTATGTATTGTGGGCTCATGTTTTTTTTTGTATGGGTGGGATAAGTATGTATACAGTGTTTCCCCTACCATTATATTGGGGGGCGGCCCGCTAGAGGTTAAGTAAAAAAATTTTTTTTTATTTTTGGGCTTTTTGTGCCTTTATTGTAGGGATAGGATAGTGGATAGAGTCGGAAATCAGGGAAAGAAGTCATTTAAGGAAACCTTTCCGATAGAAAAGGACAGCTGTCATTAAAAGTAACGCATGAACTCCAAGATTCCTTCAAGTGTTTGTGTTGTCATGTCGGCTTGTCTCCCACCCCCCCAACGCTGTAAACCTAGGGGAAACACTTATATATATGTGTGTGTGTTGTGTTGTGTGTTTGTATGTATGCTGGCTGCTGGAACACCTACATTTCCCTGCTGGGATGAATAAAGTATATCTTATCTTATCTTTTATCTTTATCTTAACTGACTCAGAAATGTATTTTATCGTTGCCTTGTTCTTTAATAAACAAAGAATAAAACATTAAAGTACAGGATGATCTGAAGTGCACATTTGTGCCTGATCTGAATTTGCAGCAAAATCGTAATAAACATAACAGTGCTGTAATGGCATGGACAAAAGGTATGTGTGAAGTGCACTATTGTGCCTGACTTAAGCACCCACAGCGCCCCCAGTGGAGAGAGGCGTCATTACAACGAAAAAAATAAATCGATCTCAGGATTTCCCTGAATCGATATTGAATTGGGAAAATAATAATTGCAATGCATTGATGAAGTGATTTTTATTTTTTTAACCAGCCCTACTGCACACTGTCTCAGTTCACAAAAACATTGTGCAAGTGGTTGCCAACCGAAATATTGCCA
This sequence comes from Labrus bergylta, assembly GCF_963930695.1. NCBI lineage: Eukaryota > Metazoa > Chordata > Actinopteri > Labriformes > Labridae > Labrus > Labrus bergylta. Next base: position 6,526,089 of record NC_089213.1, on the reverse strand, counting down.
ATCAGTTTGTGCAACTCGTACAGTGTGCAGGTGGTTGATGGATTTGTTTCTCTCCTTATGCTCCTGTCATGTAAAAAATAAATAAGTTTCAGTACTTTTCAATACTTTATAACTGAGATATCAGAGGTTGTATCGTTTTAAAAACGTGGTAACAAAATGTATCAAAGGGGTAACATTTCATCGACCTGATTTTAAAGGGTTAAGTCGGTCCCTTGTGTAATTGTGTTGGGGTTAGAGGAGCAATACCCCAGAGTAGCCCAGGCTGTGGTGGACGGGATATCTTTTCATAGAGCCAAGAAATCCTGGCAACAACCTCCGTTAATCTGAACCGAGCAGACGATGCTCCCCCAAACCCCGTTCAAATATCGGTCAATTTAAGCTTGCATGCTTATCAGCACAAGTTAAATAATTGATGTTATTGTGTTGTTGTTGTGCTCAGTTACAAACAGAGACACACACACACACACACACACTCACCCATGGACCATGCTGCAGCTGTAGTGTCTGGCGGTTAAGCCTCTCCCTGCTGCCTGTCTGTCTCTGTCTGTCTCTCTTTCAGTCACAGCTGATCTGATCATGTTGTGCGTTCTGTGTTCCTCTCTGTAGTCCAGATCTACAAGCTCACATCGCCACTGTTATTGATGAACTGGGGAGAGCCTCAGCTAAGGTGAGTCCGTGCGTACCTGCAGGAGAAAGGGATTTGTTTAAAGCTATTGATGTGAACCTGTTCTACTCTGTCTTATTTAAATCCACTCTGGTCCTTGATATCAGCCTGTAAACGTTGAAGAAAATAAAATAGAATAAAGCGCGTTTATTGTCGTTGCACATTGTACAACAAAATGTGCTTTGCTTCTCTAAACAGGAAGAATAACAGTCATAACATGTCGCCTTAATAGTTATAAAAAAAAAGATGAAATTTGAGGTGAGTTGTTGTTTTTTAGGAGTCAGAAGTGACCATGTTTGTACATTAGGAACTGCAAAGTTATCAAAGCTGTACAGCCTGTAGCCACGGCTAATTCAATATCTGCTTGTGAGCTAGTTAACCATCATAGTTCCCAAAGAACGAGACCCTATTAGTGGTTGTTACTGGTCAGTTTTTTCACAGCTCACAGTGGGACAGATTATTTTAAATTCACAAGAAAAAATCTACAAAAGGCTCCCGACAGCTCAAACACAGCCCAGAGGTTAAAGGTCAGTGAATGAATCAGCTGAGGTGAGACCTAGCAGACAGCTAACAGCTCTTACCTGTCAGTCAAAGAGGCCACGCCCCTTATTTTACATCCCTTTAGGCCTTGATAGAACGTAAACAGACTGTTTTTGTACCAGGCTGGAAACAACGGCTGTGAAGTTCGTCATGTTAACATGGGGCTCTGTTGGGACTGACTCACTTTTGGGGACAACCTCTAGTGGACACATGAGGAAGTGCAGGTCTCGGTTCTTCAGGTGTGTAACAGTGTGTCTCTGTCTTCAGGCTCAGCAGCTCACTGCGCCAATAACAAGTGCTTCAAAACTGCAGACTCAGAGACATCAGCTGTACCTGATGAAGGACGGAGAGAGCAACGGGTACACACACACACACACACACACACACACACACACACACACACACACACACACACACACACACACACACACACACACACACTGAGTCACAATGCATGTACCTTACTTTTGACACATAAGCGACTGTGTGACTAATGCTCATGGCAGCAGATCAACTTTCATCACTCATACTTTGTGGAAACTATGTCGGACTCACTAAACTTTACTTTACCCCCTTACACACACACACACACACAGAGGACGGGGAGTGGTCGTCGGATTTCTTAAAGTCGGCTACAAGAAGTTGTTCCTGCTGGTGAGTCACCCGTCTTCATTTATTTTTGTTTTAACTCGTCCTGCAGCTCAGATTTGATTAAACTCTCCTCTTGTTGTACTTCCTCTCAGGACAGACAGGGGGCGCACATAGAGGCCGAGCCGCTGTGTGTGTTGGATTTCTTCATATCAGAGAACGTGCAGAGACACGGCTACGGGCTGGAGCTCTTTGACTTCATGCTGCAGGTAAATGATTGAAAACATCGTCTTCATATGGAGGCGACTCTCAGGGAGTGAAGCTCAAACACTGTTATGATGGACCGATGTGTTCAGGGGTCAAACCAAGGGTGGGTATTTTCAGTATTTGAGTATATTTGCTCTGTGATGGCCTAAGGCCCCGTGTCCACCTAGCGTTTCTTCCGGGCAGAAGCGTTTCTTCCGCTGGCTGTGCGCTCGGGATTGTTTGCATGAAGCGTTTGTGCTCTGAGAAGAAAAGCGCTGCACATCCATCCTGTCTCCATGACAACAGTCTGTTGACAACAGCCGCTGTCAGACACGAAGCGAGGAGGATGTGGGTGCAAGACACGATCTGTAGGAGGTTAAAAAACTGGGAATTTCATACATTTAGAAAAGAGCGCCGGTGAGGTCAACAGCGCCTTTCTGAAAAGTTGAAAGATTTTAAACTTGAGCGGCCACACAAAAAGGAGTTTACGTGCATCTGTCATTCGAAACAAGAACTGACCCTTTGATGGGTTAACGACTTCAAGTTATGTTTCAAGGTCTGGTACTGGTTTCATGTTTATCAGTCTGGTCTTGTGACCGGCCCGGGAGCTCAGTAACGTCCTCGCTGATTAAATGTTTCGTTTTGTTTCTCTGTTTTGTAGCATAAGAGTTTAGAGCCGACCCTGATGGCGTACGACCGGCCCTCGCCTAAACTCCTGTCCTTCCTGGCGAAACATCACTGTCTGACTCAGAGTGTTCCTCAGGTACAGTGTGTACTCTCCATCTCTGCATCACACTCACTGTCCTCCTCTGTCAGTGTGACCTCCAGATTATACTCATGTTAAGAACCCTCAGGGGACACGGAGACGTCTGCGCTCATGTGACAGTCTGATTGTTCCATTTGTCCGGGTTATATTTAGACTCTCTGTCTCTGAACGGTTTTTTTTATGTGTTTTCAGATCTGTCTCTGAGATTTTTTTTATATGAGATCAGATGTTTAAACCAAAAACGGAGAAGAGAGGCTCTGATAAACCTAAAACGATTTTTACACACAATGTTTCCACTGAAGCTTCTTCTTTGAAACATTTTGCTGACATGAAATTGTGCATTTGTCACTTAAAGGCAGGGTTGGTAATTTCTTCCAGATCCACTTTTTGAGATGTTGGTTGAAATGGTCTTTAGGTACTGATAGAAATGAATAACTCATGTTCTCTGAAAAAGGAACAAAGACAATTCGTCATCTGTAGCAGTTGTAAGTCTGTAAAAAGTCTGTACATGCTCTAGCCCACACTCAAAGCACGTCACTGAAGACAGAGTTTATACTGTGAGCTTACTTACTTTATAAATTACCAACCCTGCCTTTAAACATGTATTTCAAAATACCGCATTCTGTTTTTATTTACATTTTACACAAAGTCCCGCACCACTTTTCAGGAGCTGAGGTTGTATTAACGTTAGTGTTTGTGTTTGTGTGCACAGGTGAATAACTTTGTGGTGTTTGAAGGATTCTTCCAGAACAGATCAGGTAACTCTTCTTCTCTTATCTCTCTAAGTACGTTGTCGTAGTCAGGTCTCTCTCTCTCTCTTGGAGGTATGAATGTGGGCTGTGTTTGGTATTCTCGGTATTTCTCCTTCAACATCGAGTCTCTTTGTCTCTAAAAAAAGAAGCTTTATAATCCCACACTCTCTCTCTACATTCCTGTGTTATTCATCAGGCTCGATGTGAAACATGTTCAGCATGCTGCAGATTTACTGAGAGACAAGAGCGACATATTCATTTTCTTTTCTTTAGTTCATGAAGTTGTCCTCCATCAGTACCGATGTTAGAAACACTTAAAGATCCTGATGTGTTTTTATTCCACCTCCACCTGTGCTCACACACTCTCTCAGGCTCTGTCTGCGCTCCTCTGACGGATCAGGGCATGTACGGATATTTGTAAGAACATCTTTGATTTTCTAAACACCCCCCCTCCACCCCTTTGTCCTATAACAATAAGAGCATTTATCCCATAATAAGCTTTATATAAGACTGTGTGTTTGATACGTTAACTTCTTTCTCTTCATGTCTTCATCCCCTCACCTGTATTTATCATCCTGCACGGGAACAACATGTCATGAATCTTGTCCTATATTGTACCAGCTGTCCAAGGTATCACAGCATCCTCAGAGAGACACAGACTGTAGACCCCTTCAAGCCCCCTCAGACCCCCTCAGACCTCCTCAAGCCCCCTCAGACCCCCTCAGACCCCCTCAAGCCCCCTCAAGCCCCCTCAGATCCCCCAGACCAACTGATACCTGAACCTGCCCTGCAGACTCTCCAAAGCTGTTTTCACACATGCACTCCTGAAAGTTTCTAGAACATTTCAGGCAGGCTGCTCCTGAAATCTTCCTGAGTTGTTTGTTCACACGTGTACCACACAGCAGGAGACTTTCCCTGGGGGGGGGGGGGGATGGGGGGACATGACGTAAAAAGACGCAGAAGAAGGAACAGAGTCCGACCAAGAGGACAGTTTCTTGCTTTTATATCACTGATCGCGTGCAGACAGTCTATGGTTTTGGGCTGCCTTCTTCTGCTCTCAGTGAATATTTCCTGCTGCGTTCCCACATCAGCTCATCCCGACGTCACTTGTAAAACTTACCCGGGGCGTGGCAGGTAAGATTGGAGTGACACACTCAGCTGTTTGTGTTCACACATGCAGCTCGGCCCGAACACTTCAGGAAGATTTCAGGAGATATGTGCAAAATGTGAAAACACCACAAACGTCTGTCTGTGGAGTAAAAATACTAAAACTGAAGCAAAAGTCTTCATGTGTCATGTGTCTACATAAACTGTCAGAGCAAAGACACAAAGAAGACAACGTTTTAACATTGCACAACATGTTTACGTTTCTTTCTGAAGTCTTGTCAGCTTTGAGATTCTTCTGATGTCGACTCAGATACGATCCATTCAGGAAAGAAGCATTTTCTTCTTGTTTTCTTCTCGTCTTTCAGACAGAGCTGGTCATGATGTTGTTATTTCAGCATCCCTGCAGCCTGTTGTTCATTATTTAATCACAATAAAGTCTGTTTAGTTCTTGGATAGAAGGGGATAATGTTGTGGTACTTGAAATCGGTCTCTGTCTTGAGACCACTTTTTGAAGGTCTCGGCCTAGTCTTGGAATCGAAAGCATTTTTTCTAACAGTATCCGGTGGCAGTTCATTATTTCAGTAACTTTGTAGTTTGTGTAGAACAGCATGCCGTCATGTCGTTGCTCCTGGTCCCCTCTGTAAATGTGTTCTCCTCCCCAGCGGCCCAGTTGAGAAAGGTTCCCCTCAGAAAGCCGGACGGAGATATCAAACCCTACTCTGTGATGGAGAGAGAAGGTAAACCTACATGAAACACTACAGATTTCTAATGTGAATATCTTCATAGATATGTAGGTTTAACATTTAAATACTGTTATATCCCCCCCCAGCGGTGCGACGAGAGCAGAGGGTTCCTCCGTGGCCGTTTGTTCCGCCTCACTCCCCCCAGCGATCGGTATCCTCCCAGTACTCCCCTCCCCTCAGCGTGAGCTCTTCCCCCAGCAGGGCCTCCACTCGAGCCGCTCCGCTGTCTGCCCATCAGTCCCCCCTCCTCGAGCGCTGCAGGGCAAGACGCACCAGGTGAGACCGGCATGACTCCGCCCCCTCTTAACATGTTTACGGGTGTTGACCTGGATGAGACGTTAAAAGGCCCCCCCGTGTCTCAACCAAGCGTTTGTTTTCTGAGCGCCAGCGTCTTTTTTCACTTGTTTTCAATGAGTAGAGAGCGATCACAGCAGAAAGAGAAAAGCTCTGCCTTTTTTTTTTTTTTTTTTTGCGGACGCTCTGAGCGCTCAAGTTGAATATCTTTCATCTTTTGTTTGATATTCCCGTAGTTTTGCCGCCTACAGATCAGCTGTTTTTATAACTGACTGACTATCTCTCTCTCTCTCTCTCTCTCTCTCTCTCTCTCCTCTGTGTGTCATCCAACCCTCTCCATGTATTTCTTTCTTTAACTTTATTACCTCTCGGTGTATTTTTGGTATTTTGTCCTTCAGTTCCCTTAACAGATCAGAGTCTGGTTTTCATTGACCAGCGTCCTCCTGCCATCTCGTCTCTTTGTTGGACGTCTGAGTGAAAGACGTTATCTTGCTGTTAGATTATCAGACTCCAATCTCTCCGTTTTAAAATCTGCCCAGCAGGAAACGACACGCCTGTGTGATGATTTTGTAGAACCATTAAACCCAGTTCGACGAAAATAACCCAGTGAGAAAGTGTTTTTATTCAAAGTGTCCGTGTCACAGAGGTCAGAGGTCACCTCCTCCTTACAGCCCATTTTTTCTGTCAGTGTTTTTTCATTTTTTGATTTAATTTGTTCATGTTTTCATTTTATCCTCAGTTCTTCCTTTTATGTTCAGTTTTTATAATTTTTCTTTTTTTCTTTTGTTCCATTACTTCATCCACCCACCTCCTCCCCCTCTTCCCTTCTCCTCCTTTTATCTCCTGCTCCTCTCTCCTCCTCTCCTCTCCCTTCTCTCCTCCTCCTCTCCTCTCTCCTTCTTCTCTCCTCTCCTCTCTCCTCCTTCTCTCCTCTCCTCTCTCCTTCTTCTCTCCTCTCTCCTCTCTCTTCCTTTTATCTCCTGCTCCTCTCTCCTCCTTTTATCTCCTGCTCCTCTCTCCTCCTCTCCTCTCCCTTCTCTCCTCCTCCTCTCCTCTCTCCTCTCTCCTCCTTCTCTCCTCTCCTCTCTCCTTCTTCTCTCCTCTCCTCTCTCCTTCTTCTCTCCTCTCTCCTCTCTCCTTTTCTCCTCTCCTCTCTTTGCTAGCGATCAGGGTCTGGTAGCGAGACGCAGCCTGTACAGTCGACACCTGGACATTAGAGCTGCCGGTCTGCAGGACACACACCTGACAGGTGAGCTGGAGTTAGAAGTCAGTGCTGCGCTCACAGGTCCTATGGAAACCGGCAGTAATGCTCTCTTAGGTCTCAGTGTGAAACCTCTCGTTCAGTGTTCCAGTGTTCTCATGTTAAACATAACTCTGTTGCTGTTTCTCTCGTAGCTTCCTGTGAACATAGAGTCATGTTAGATTTACCTCACAGTGCAGTCAGGTGTTCTCTCCGCCCTCATGTGTCAGCACCTTGTACCTCCTCAGGTGTGAGAGCTGTGGAGGATCAGTCACAGGCAGCCGGACACACAGACACACACAGGTTGGCCACGATTCACACTCCTATAACCAGGTACTGACACTTTAGATGTAAACCTGTTTATTATCAGGAGTTGATTTGATCCTCTGATCGTAAAGAACTTTTGTTTGCTCCTGCACGTCTGCACACAAAGTTAATATGATGTTCGTTATAATCTAAGTGTTTGTCCTCCTTCGTCCTCCTCTTTATCACTCTGATCTCCCCTTCATCAGGTCCCGCCTCCTCTTGCCTCCTCCTCAGTCTGCGTCCATCACAGAGGACGTCTCAGACACACAGCCGGGTCCATCTGATGAAGAGGAGGACGGGATTAAGGACAGAGATCAGCATCCAGGAGGAGCAGCAGGAGACTTGTTGTCCAGTCAGAGATGTCCCTCACAGGACAGAGACAGAGGAGTGTGGTCGTGGACCGTAGGAGAGAATTGTTTCAGCGCTCAGTGGGTCAAACAGAGGCAGGAGCGGAGGAGCACGCGGCCGTGGTGACCAGAGAGAGAGAGAGACTGATGATGAGTGACAGGTGGTAACGTGTGAAGACTGAAAAAGAGACGGACTCTACCTTTAACCTGGACACATGAAGTGACGGCTTCACTCTGCTGAAGAAGAAACATTTCTTCCCCTTTCAGCTCACTCTAAAAACTGCAGGAAGTTCTCAGGAGTTTTGTGCTGATGTGAAAGGACTAATCATGATTTTTAAAAGGAGATAAATGACTCATCAAACATTTCTTGGTTTATTTTAAAATAAAAGTGAAACAGTATGCAGTGTGGACTGAGTCTGTTCATGTTGAGGATAAAAACTTGATCCATGTTTAAAGCTTTCCCGTGACCTGTGCTGCTTTATCATCAGGAATGTTTATTTTTCAAAATATCAGATTTGTTCTGATCTGTCCCGTGTCCGAGCACAGATTATATTTCACTCTTCATCTACAACAACAGGGTTTTTGGAGGTTTGGAGTTTAATGCCGCTGTATTGTCTCTTAGCTCCACCTACTTCCGACTCCACCTCTTCATGTCCCAGCATCCTTTGCAGGTACGGGTGCGTCCTCGGATTAACCTGCCTGCAGCCCAGACCGATCTCACCTGAAACAGTGAACACTCAGACTCATGAGATAAAAAAAACCAAAAAAAAAACATGTTTTATTGTTCCTCTTAAAAACTCAAACACGCTCATGTTCTGTTTCAGAGATAGAGAAAGACGAACGCTGAAGGAGGCGTTCTCTACCTGTTGAACAGGTGTGTGTCTGAAGGTGAAGTGTTCACACACACTCAGTCTTTGTTTGACCCTCTTCAGGACACAGACGGAGACAGAAAGTTCACTGAGCTCAGGTTTCCTCTTCCTCACCGTGAAATTCAACTTTTACAGGATCGACTTGTTTTTTTGGAGTCAGCAGAAACTCAGACGTAACCCTGACGTTGTAAGTCGGGTTAATGAAGCGTTAAAGCTCAAAGGTGACGGGGGGGTTAATGATTAAAGGAGCAGCAGAGTTTCAGACAGACAGGAAAATTCACCTCTGCAGCTGTTCTGTGTTAAACAAGCAAACACGATCATGAAGAATTTAATCTCCAAGGAGATGATCACATTTGTTTTTTTTAAAGGTGGGATTAATCCTCAGGGAGAAGTCTCTTTAGCCACACCTCCTCCAGAGTCCAGGTGTGTTAGTCATCTGGGTGCCGCAGGGACAGGTACATGTTGGACTGAAGGAAGCGGGGGTAACAGTCCAAGTCCAACAGGGTGTAGATCCGTGCCTGAGCGCGGGACAACGAGGTGTGGGAGGGGGCCTGCAGCAGCTGGAGGGTCAGCTCCCGGGTCTTACTGTCCAGGTTCACCTGAAACAAAGTAAAGCCGGGGACAGGGAGGGAGGGAGGGAGGGAGGGGGTGTAGCTCAGAAAGATTTCCTCGTAACATCCAGGACTGCTGGACTCAAATCTCACTCTCAGTTTGATGATAAGGGTTTAATTTGTTACCTGTGGGTGTTACATGTATATGATGTATAGAAGCAGACAGGTGTGCACCTCTCTGGGTGAAGATAAAGCTTCATGTCACAGGTGTATATGTGAACAGGTGTGCACCTCTCTGGGTGAGGGTGAAGATAAAGCTTCATGTCACAGGTGTATATGTGAACAGGTGTGCACCTCTCTGGGTGAGGGTGAAGATAAAGCTTCATGTCACAGGTGTATATGTGAACAGGTGTGCCTGCCTCTGTGCTGGTGAGTGTGTGTGTGTTTTGCTCTCCTGGTGATAATAAAGCTGAAGTGACAGGTGTGTTTATGTTCTATGTTCACAGGTATGTACCTCTCTGGGTGCCCCGGGCTGGATGTAGGTGCTGATGATGTCTCGTGCTCTCCGCTGCATGCTGAAGTTGTTGGACGACTGTTTGTACTGTTCACAGGCCAGATAGAACTGAAGGTTCTCCTCGCTGAACTCTGAGCGCAGGAACGCCTTGAACACCTGGACACCGGCTGAGGAGGAGGAAGATACTGTGACATACTGTAGGTCTCAATATACAGATTGCCTCCAGGGGGCAGAACGCTGCAGTGCTGCCTGTGGTGGAATTTCTGTATTTATTTAGATTGTACAGATGTCATTAGGTTTATTCACTGTTCTCTAATGTCAGTCAGACCTGACAGAGTTCAGCTGTTATTAGAACACCAAGTACAGCTTAGAGAGTGTCAACTGTTTTTCCTGATATCTGTAAGGATGTTTGGTAGACTTATTATCTGCTCCAGTGTTATAGACGTCACAGTTTAGTCTAGGTGGGTCAATGTGACACGACCCTGATAATGGTAATGTCTTTTTTAGGATATATGCGATGCCTTTCGAGAAGTTCAGCAGATGTGATTGAGCAAGACACGAGAACAGAAGTGTGATGTTGAATCATGTCTCCTCATGAGTATTCTTCTTATGTATAAACTTTCATCTGAGTCAACTGCGTTTTAGTGTGTGGAGTCAAGTCTTAGTAATTTCCTCAAATCTGCCAGGGGAGGAGTTTGTATCTTGTTATTAAACAGACTGAAATATTTACTGAAAGATATTTATGAGCTAAAAAAATGTATACAAGACCATCAACCAGAAGGTGGATTATTCCTTTAAAGTTACATTTGATACCTGAAACAAACGTCGGGTGCTGATGTCGGACAGGGCGATTAAAATCACGCTGCAGAAACAGACTTCACAGTGAGCGACATGTTGACTGATAAAACACAGCAGGAGGAGAGCGTACACTTCAGCAAAGATTTATCTGTTCATCAGCAGTGGGCGGGACTTTCCCGTGTGTTATTGTTGTGCGGTATTTGACACAGTGATGAGCCCAGTCGCACAATAACAGAAGACGTGATGACGGTCGCTGATTGCTGTGATCAAAGCATCAAAGCACCTTACAGACCGGGGGAAACTTCAAGTACAAGTTTCACCACGCACTGTTGGTAGATCCTGATAAACATTCAGGTGTTTTCAGGTCACACCTAATAAGGATGTGACACACACACGCGCGCACGCACGCACACACAAACCATGAGGAACGCTGCAATAAATACACGTGATTTACACCTGTGTGTGTTTTCTATAGATAGCAGCAGCTCTGCTCTTTATGACTCAGTACACAGAAACAGTGACGTCTGTTCACAGGTCAACAGCTCTGAAGGTACAGGTGAGCGCTGATAGAAACAGAAACACAGACAAACACACACTAAATGTCACAGTGTTCACATCAGACATTTCTGCAGGGCATCAGCTGACGATCTGATGTAGGACACAGAGATTTTCCTCGTGGGGTTGGTAGGGAACATGAAGTCGGGGGTGAAACTTTAACATTTAAAGAGATTTCTGTGTTTTTATGAGTTAATAGGTAGACTCACTCTGACTGGCCAGCAGGGCGTTCAGAGACTCCGCCCACTTCTCCAGTTCCTCCATGCACACCTTCCTCTTCTTAGTGTGTCCCACCTGAGACCACTGGTGCATGAATTGCAGCCGAGACCGCCGCTCCACCACGCTGAGCCGGAAAAGGGAGGACAAACGTCGGTTGATTAAATGTTGGTTAATTATTTCTCTGCAGTTTGGTGAAGCAGGATGAGCAGCCGTGCAGTTAGGCATTATGTGCTTCTCACCTGTCTTTGTGTTCTGGGTTGAACAGGTTGGAGTTTGAGGAGTGAGGACTCTGAAACAGAGAACGCAGAGGTAACATCTGTCACGTTTAAAGTTTTTATTATACAAAGACGTACCGCTGCAGCACACTGCCTTTCAATCTTAACATAAAACGAAATGAGAACTTTCTACAATTGTTTACAAAAGTAGATTAAACGATGGACCGATACATCTTGAAATATTCAGCAGATATTTCAAGATATCAACAGGGAGCCTTCAGCCTAGCGGTTAGTTTGCGTGCTTCATGTACCAGAGGAAGTCGACGGCAGCGACGTGGGTTCAACTCCGACCCTCTCTCATCCTGACTTTTTCCTTCCCCTTCAATAAAGAAAATTACTCGTACTTCATGTTTATTTGTATATGTATGAAGAAAGTAAATCATCGCCACACACGACAGTAATCATGGCCTGAAGCCTGAAATAGTCCTGAATAAAACCCTTCACATACTTAGCGATGCACTACGTGTGTTACTGGAGGTCACCACTAGAGGGCACACCGGAGAGCTCAGGCTGCACGGGATGTGTGGGATATAAACTACAGTCATGGAGACACTCAAGGAGGTTACTGATTTATTTTTGCTGGATACAGTCAGATATCAGAGAGAGAGAGAGAGAGAGAGAGAGAGAGAGTGGGGAACCATATGTGGGACAGGAGCCACAGGTTGGATCCGTCGTGTGTGTGTGTGTGTGTGTGTGTGTGTGTGTGTGTGTGTGTGTGTGTGTGTGTGTGTGTGTGTGTGTGTGTGTGTGTGTGTGTGTGTGTGTGTGTGTGTGTGTGTGTGTGTGTGTGTGTGTGTGTGTGTGTGTGTGTGTGTGTGTGTGTGTGTGTGTGTGTGTGTGTGTCTCTCACCGGTCCAAACAGACTCTTCAGGTGAAGTTTGGCTGCAGACAGTTTGGCTCGGCGGTGTCCGTGTGTGGAGGAAGAAGAAGAGGAAGACGGGTGAGGCGGGTGTTCCCCCCCCATGCTCTCTGTGCTCCCCTGGTTGTCGGGGGCGAGCTGTCCGTCACTGTACGCCCTGCAGCCCTCACTCATCACCCGCAGGTGGCTCTGTTTATGTAACTCGCTCAGCTCCTCCACGCTCACACTGTGCTCCTTCCTCAGCTCCCCCCTCCCCGCTTCATGCGCCCCAACAGGCTCCAGGATGGTCGGAGTGTCCCTGCCACTCCCCCCATCCAGCTCGTCCTCCTCCAGGTGAGGCGTGTAGGTGCCAAAGTCACGCGTCCTCTCATGATCCGGGTTTTTCAGGGCCACCTTCTTCCACGGGAGAAAGTCCAGATCAAGGAGGGAGCCCTCAGAGCTGAACCTCCTCATGATTGCTGTGAGGAGGAGAAGGAAGAGGAGGAGGTTAAAAAAAAGAAGTTATTTTTGTGTGTCTTTCCACCAGCTCGCTCCTAAATTTTCTGCATGAGATCAGGGAGGGCTGCATCAGGGCGAGCCAGAAAATCTGGAAAATTATATGCAGGCAAGAGGGAGGGGGTGATGATGTGATATCTGTGGACCCGTTCTTCTTCTTCTTCTCCGCTCTTTAGTCGATAATACTAACTTGTCTAACATGTCAAAAAGCAACATTTCTTTTTGTAGCATTCGACTCTGTTGCTTTGTCCTCCACTTCATCCACGTCATGTCTTGGCTCCTGACCCCCCCCTCGCCTCGCCCCTCCCGTCTGACTTGTATAGTCTCCCGCTGTGAGGTGCATGTGAGAACAAGTACCTCAGGAAGGTTTCAGGATCAGTCTGTGTGACGTTTTCAGGAGTGCATGTGTGAAAGCACACAGAGAGCAGACGATATGACAATATCTTAATTGCACAAATATGTTGGCAACGTTTCAAGTTATTTGCACAATTTAGAGGACGTGCAGGAATTTCCCTGCAATATTTCATAACTGAAATCGTGAAAATTACCAAAATGTTGGGTGCCTGAAACTTCTGTGTTTGGTGTTGTTGTGGTATTGAAACGGGTATGGATAGCATTTGATTTTGTTCTGGTATCTTTTTGAAGGTTAAAACTCCATCGTGACGACCCTAATCTCCTCCACTAAATGGGACGCAGCCTTCAGGAACAAACTCCCAAATGTCTCTTAATGCATGCACACACCCCAAAACAAACTCACACACACACATTCTCAGACACACACTCACACACACACATTCTCAGACACACACTCACACACACACATTCTCAGACACACACACAAAGGTTAAATCATTTACAGAAGTGTCACATTCAGCTGTTCTGCCTCAGAAGGTTCCTGAATAACTCTGGCTCAGTCTTGTTTTTAATGTTTGTGGATCATGAATAAAACTAATGGTGTGAATCTTTTCCACACACACATGAAACTCTCTGTGTTTTTCTGTAAGCAGCAGTCTGTAGAAATCTTTAAATAGCTAACTGACACGTTAACGTTTGACCTTTAAAACACAGACATCACCTGCTGCTGTGAATGTCACGATCACAAAGTTAAGAAATCTGGAAACGAGCAGAAAAAAACTTTCATTGTGAACTCTGACTTTATGATCCAACCTTTCTGCTTCACTTCTTTTAAAATGTTGTATTTTACTTGGTTTAACACTTCCTATGAAATCTAAACTCTAACTGTATTATTGCGATTTGATGGGTTTTATTTTTCTTGTGCTGTGAGAAGCATGTAGTGGACTTCTTGCTGTTTCTCTTATGTTTCGATTACTTTTAAGTGTGTTTTATTTTTGAAATGTTAGAATAACTACGACATTATCTCCCTGTTTTTATGTTAATCCCGTCTATATTGGGTTACTTTGAGCCCACGGTGCATCATTGTGAAACACTTTTAACAGTTTAATATCATTACAATTAAACATTTAAACACTTATTTTCTCTATCTGAACTGATTCTTTACACAAAAGCAGACACTTACATCAACACTTTTAATGTTCTGGGTTATTTACATCCTTAACAATTAAAACTTATCTACGTTAAATTGGCTTCAGGCAGGCAAATGACATGAAAGTTAAAACTTGTATAACTCACTTTTAAGCGCTTAAACTCAGGTACAAACACTCAGGTGAAACATTATTTACACTAAGACTAAAATGCCATGATGGTGACGCTGTTAGTTTGAGTTGTAACGTGAAATCAAATCAGGACTTACCGCCCAAAACGTTGTCTTTTTGTGAACACTTTGAGCTTGAATCATTGCTCACTTTGTATTCTCCTGGTGGATCAGAGAAGCTGAACATGACAAACTCTGACTGAAGAGGAGCTGTGTTGTGTTGGATTGTTTAAGAATGTGACTTTTAATCGACCTACGCTGTAAAACACGACAATTTACTTTAAATGGATCATTAGGTCGCTCTGCTGTGATAATTACCTCCAGTGTGTGTTTACCTGTTTCGTCCTGCAGGTGTTAAACTCTCTCCATGCCAGCTCGTTCACTTCCTGTACAACAGGAACATATGCACGCGCTGACCTCTCAGGAATCCAACGGAGCAGATTTCAGATCCACAGAAGTAACAAAAAAAAACAAACAAAAAAAATTAATCCAACCTGAGAGGATCCTGCTTTTGTCACACCGCGCCTCAGAGCCTCAGGGCTGCTCTCTGCTGTGCTCCAGACACACAACTGGAACAAAAACAGCAGCTACAGCAACCTGCCCGCTCGCATTAAACCCACAAAGACACACACACACACACACAGACACACACACAGAGACACACACACTGCAGGAAAAGTTTCTGCTCCTGTCACAAGAAATACACATGGACCGCTTCTGCTGCAGCCACACCTTCACCGTGTCTGAACAAGTCCGTGTCTCGCTCTCTCACACACATAAACACACACTCACACACACTCACACACACAGTCATAATCTGAGGTGTGTCTTGGAAAAAACGCACAACCCACTGCAACAAGCCACAGTTCACAAAGCGCTCAGTGTGTGAGAGCACAAACATGTTGAGCTAATAATAATATAGACAGATTCTACCCCCTACCTTTTTTTGGGACTATAGCTACCAATATAATTCAGACGAGGCTAGTAATAACAAAAAATAGTATTAATGTTGTTCATAGAATTTAAATGTTCTTATTTGTCCTGTATATTATTCTTTTTTAATCAAAATAATACATTAAAATTAACTTTATAAGAGTTTTCACACAAAAGCGCTCAGGCACGAAACGCACGTATGTCGTGACGTCACGCGGGGGCCTGTCTGTGACGTCGCGTTTGGGTAAATCAAAGCTAGTTGCGAAGCTAGCGGTCGCGCTCATTCATTTAAACAAGAGTTTCCGTTAAATCAAACCGGCCGGGGTTGTGGGGTGACCCGTGGGCACGCGTGGACCTCTATCCGGATCCACACCGACCGTGTAGGAACGATCTAACCCGGGATAGATCTGATAATTTAGCTCTGTTAGCCTCCCGGTACCTGGGATCAGCTAACTCAGCTGGCTAACAAGCTAACAACAACAACATTGGTGTGACGCTGTCAGTTAGCAGGTCAGTTAGCCTTTTTACTCTTAACACATTAATCTGTTTAAATGCGGTTAAATGTTACTGACATTATGACGCAGCTGTAGCTCTGCTCCTGTTGACTGTATTAAATATATAATATATAATATATAATATATATATATTATATATTATATAAACGCTCAAACAGTTTAACATGTTAACTGTGACACCGGTGTATCGGTGTAACGAGTGACCGTGCTTACTGATGACTTTCCGCCGAATGCGTCGTTTTAACAACAGCTGTTGAGGACGTAAAGTGTTCCAATGAATGCATCTTTCTTCCATCATTCATCATAACGTCAAACACTCTTCAGACCTGTGTTTGATTAAGAACTGAACAACGACAACAACAACAACAACAAGCTGTTTGTTACCAAGACAACCACAGACGCGTTGACTGACAGTCGCCACTTAACACGGTCACTGGTTAATCCGAAACACCTGAAATTTCACTTCGACACATCGCACGTTAAATTCAAACACGCAGTGACAACAAAACTATACGACTTGGGGCACCAGTGTGGGGTAATGAATTGTTTATAAATTAACAGAAATTGCAGGTGAACTCCTGCACAATGTCTCAGTTCATCACTGAAAGGTTGTTAATATGTTTTAGGATTTTAGACAGTGTGGAAGAGTTTGTCTGCAGTGGATTTATCCATCTCCTACTCACATGTCTAATGATACAGATTAGATTTGCATGATGCAGTGTTCAACAACACTGTTTTATATTACAATAAATACAGAAGGAAGAGTGCATATTAGTTATAACTCCCAACTATACCCAGTTTTTTTAACCATCATGATTGTTAATAACTAAAAGCAGGTTTCTTTCTCCATTAAATTGGCACCAATTAATCTGAGGGTAGCCGATAGCTGGCTAAAGCTTTAAATAAAAAAAAATGTCTTCTTTGTCGTCGTTGTGTTTTTCAGAATAATCTTTCCTGAATGTTTCACGTACAGGTGAACATGGCGGAGTCCAGCGGGCTGATCGAGGTCACGGTGAAGACTCTGGACTCTCAGAGCCGGAGCTACAGAGTGTCAGGAGAGGTAACATTAAGCTGCTCTGTTTCTACTTTCCTACCCCGCTGGTTCTTCCTTTCAACTTCAAGCTGAATGTGTCTGCGGTTGTCATAGTCTAGATTTGAATTTGAATGTGAAGGTATGCTCAACGGAAGTGTCTCTAATGGAAAAACGAAACAGATTTTCTAGGCCAGAACACTTTCCGTTTTCAACAGCTGTCGCCACTACTTCACAGCTGGACGTCACCGGTTAACAGGGTCACAAGTTAAACCGGGTCAGTGGTATGTGTGTGTGTGTGTGTGCGTGTGAGTTAGTGAAAGGTGTGTTTTTCTCCAGCTCACAGTGAAGCAGTTTAAGGAGCACATAGCTGCATCAGTGGAGATCCCTGTGGACAAACAGAGGCTCATCTATCAGGGCCGAGTGCTGCAGGATGAACGCACGCTCACCGAGTACAGTGAGTAACACACAAACACACAACAACAACAATAATTCACACAGCGTAATGTTGTCAAAATGTGAGATGCATAGATACTTTTTGATACCACGTGTTTTAAAACATTTTAATCGTTGTTTTGTTTTGATGATTGAGTCGACAGCCAAGTGTCTCATACTGTGAGCAGAGTGTCTCCTCTCGAGTCGTGAGCCAAGTGTCGTACACAAACATGCTCTGTTGAAGTGCTGGCTTCTCTGACAACAATGCAGCAGCCAGTATGTCCTCCTTCTAACTTTAGATTCTGCTCCTGAATGCTCTGGATTTGTTTGGACCAGAGAAGGTAGGCGGTTTTAAGGCACCCCTCACACGGCCGTTTTGGACGCCCCTCGGTTTGCCAGATATGACACCAGTTATCAGGTCAACAGGTGTTGCAGCGATGGAAGCGGGCAAGAGAAGTGGTTCAGATAGAAGTGATTGTACCCGACCTAAAAAGCCTCTGCATGTTTCTAATCAGATTTCCTATTTTCACTCTCTGTTTGTGTTTCCGCCAAGATGTTGACGGGAAGGTGATCCACCTGGTGGAGCGGGCCCCCCCTCAGGCATCCATGACCGGTTCAGGGGGGGCAGGTGTTTCCTCCGGGGGAGAAGAGGGTGGAGTCAGCATGAGCAGCCACGCCTCCACCTCCTCGCAGCATGCACCACATGACCGCAACGGCAACAGCTACGTCATGCTGGGGACTTTCAACCTGCCCGTTAACATCATGGACCCCCAGCAGCTACAGGTGAGGTGCAGGAGATGGAGGGGGGGTGTGTGTGTGTGTGTGTGTGTGTGTGTGTGTGTGTGTGTTTGATACTCCATAAACTGCAGTATGTGTTTGTGTGTTTGTCTGCGTCAGATGTCGATGCAGCAGATGATGTCAGGAGTCGGTGAAGCTGGAAGGAACACCCGAGTCAGCAGCAGCTCCGGGGTACCAGATCAGAACTCACTCTACCTCTGTCAACCCTTCACACTGAGTCTAACTGTGCAGCTGACTGAAGTGTGTGTGTGTGTCTCTTCAGAGTAACGGCTCAGTGGACGTGCAGATTAACGTGGACCCGGCGGTGCAGAGTGAGTCCAGGATGAGGCTGCAGCTGGCTGAGAACCTGCTGAGAGATGCCTGCTCCCTGATCCACAGGCTGGAGGTAAACACATACACACACATACACACACAAACTGCACGTTGTGTGCTTTGCTGAACATGATGGAAATAATCACGCAGGAAGACAGTTTCAACCTTATCCCTCTGGGAGACCCTCAAAAAACAGACTGCGCCTTACATTCCAGATTTTAAGACACATACATACTGATGATGTTCCAACACTTCATGACTCAGCAGGTCAGAGATAATCTGCAGAGCAAGTTATAGTTCTGAGGAAATATTTACATGGATTATGATACTCCTGAGTTTTAATTCATTAAGTTTGCTCCATTAATGGCACTACATTTCCCATCATGCTTTGACCGATGCATTCGTGTGTCGTAGGGAGTTTCCAGTGATTCACAGCCAGACGTCCCTCTGTCCTCTTCCTCACCGCCTCCATCCTCCTCCTCTTCCTCTCCTGATGGAGGAGCTGCAGCCGCTCAGCCCACGGACACCAGCTCTGCTCCTTCCTCCTCCACCTCCACGCAGACTGAGGGAGCGGCAGGCAGCAGCAGCAGGGGGTCCAGGTCAGTCAGCATGTGGACTAGGACTGTCACAAAACCAGAATTCTACACTTAGATATGAATCTAGAAATAATCAAACTTTATCAATGCACAGCAACTAAAACAAAAGCCCTATGTGTCAAATGTTGGGTGTGTGTGTATGTGTGTGTGTGTGTGTTTGTGTGCATGTGTGTGTGTGTGTGTGTGTGTGTGTGTGTGTTTCCTCAGCCACCCGAGCCCTGCAGAGTTTGTGGAGGTGCTGTCAGAGGTGAGGAGGGTGGAGGAGCGGTTACGGCCCTTCATAGAGAGAACGCACTCCATCCTGGGAGCAGCAACATCTGCAGACTACAACAACAACGTAAGCACACACACACACACACACAAGCACACACACCAGCACACACACACACACGTATGTAAACAGACACATGTGGAGCTGATGAAAACATAAACACAAAGTTAAATCATTTTATGTTAAACTAGTCATAGATCTCTCGGGCTAAATCCAAAAAAACCCTCTTTCCATCACCGATATTCCTCGTAAACACTTAAGTCAGACGTCTTCTTCGCACGTTCTCTTCATGTGTTTGTGTGTTCACGTTCAGACTCAGGAGAGGGAGGAGGATCAGCGCGTGCTCAACCTGGTTGCCGATGCCCTGCGTCTCCTTGGCAACACCTTGGTCGTCCTGGGCGACCTGCGCTGCAACCTGGCGAGCTCTCCTCCTCGCCACCTGTACGTGATCCGACCGATCACCCACTACTCCCCGCCGGTGCTGGTCCAGACCGGTCTACCTCACGTCCCCCTCCCAGTATGTCCACAGCGGTTTATTTTTTATTTTTTTTTATCGAAGTGAAGGGATAATGACATGATTTATTTTCAACCTATTCAATCTGAGACACACACACAATTTATCACAGGAAGAGCAGTGGTTTCCTAGGTAACGGTTAATGGAGATCTGGATACATGATGGTTCACTGATTGATTCCTGAATTTATTCTAAAAGGTTGATTTCACTCATGGATGTGAAGTCTCTCCCCTCACAGAAACAGACAGAATGACATCATCCATACGATTTGATGACATCTCACACAGATGATGTTTCCGATCATGCGATTTGTCACTCCGTCTCTCTGCAACAGATTAATTTGGGTACGACCGTCACCATGACGTCCAATGGCAGACAGGCAGCTGAGGGGCCACCTTCCCACGCTGCCGGCCAATCGGATCAGCAGGCTGCGGGCCAGGCCGCGCCTCCTTCGTCTAATGTGACCAATCCTCAAGCAGGAGCTGGAGGACCCCGAGTGATCCGGATCACCCACCAGACCATGGAGCCTGTGGTGATGATGCAGATGAACATCGACGGTACGCTGGGTTAGAATTGACGAGGGAATTTATACTTCTGGGTACTTCAGCTCTCTGACACACACACACACACACACACACACACACACACACACACACACACACACACAACGGAGTCGGAGGAGGACAGGTGGATGTAGCCCAAACATTTTTACATGCAGCGGAGTTTAAGATTTTGATTAAGCATCAGACGATATAATGTGTGTGTGTTCTGTGTGTTGTGTGTGCGTGTGCGTGTGCGTGTGCGTGTGCGTGTGCG
This sequence comes from Labrus bergylta, assembly GCF_963930695.1. Lineage (NCBI taxonomy): Eukaryota > Metazoa > Chordata > Actinopteri > Labriformes > Labridae > Labrus > Labrus bergylta. Next base: position 6,505,469 of record NC_089213.1, on the reverse strand, counting down.
TGTGCTTGTGCGTGTGTGTGTGTGTGTGTGTGTGTGTAACAGGTGAGTCAGCTGCTTCCTCTCAGGCTGCAGGTCAGACTCATGCTGCAGGTACAGCACAGACAGGTGAGTCCTGCTGTTAGACATTTATTCACACACTACATTAATTGTACACACACTCATACACACAGCAGTTTCAAGGACACACACACCCCTCACTGACTCCTGCCCCCCCCCCCCCCCCCCCCCCCCCACATTCTCCCTCAGGTCTCCCACCTGAGTTCATGCAGGCCATCGTGCATCAGATCTCCCAGCAGGCAGCTGTCATGGCTGCTGCAGCCTCGGGGGGAGCCCCCCAACAGGTCACACCTGGATCAGCACCCAGCACTGAGGGCATCAACCCGTCACAGCTCCCCCACCCAGCCCAGGCCAGGGTGGTCATCACCAGACCCTCCTTCTCCCCCCGTGTCCCCCCACCTGTTGGGACCAGAGGAGCCACAATCAACCTGAGAGCCACAGTGCCCCCTGCTGGCCTGCAGCACGGACAGGTATTTCCCTCTCTCTCTCCTGCCGCTGTGATTAAAGAACACAGACTTGTAAAAAAGTGTTGTTAGCACGTTAGCTCGGTGTTAACGTGTCCCTCCTCTGCTGCAGGCTCCTCCTCTTCCTCCCTCCTCCCTCACTCAGATGATCAGTGGTCTGGTGGGACAGCTGCTGACTCCGGGTCACACAGGTCGGTGTTCACTCTCTTGGTGCTTGCACACATGAACCAAACTCCTGAAGGGCTCGATCACACAGAGCGGCGTCGCTAGAAAAGCGTCACTCTGGTACCCTGTGGTTGTTAGGTGCTCTTTCTGCTGCTGTTTAAAAAACTAACTATTGCTATATTAATTATTCTACTAATAAACTGTTCTTTGACAGGTGACCACATGCCCTCCTCCTCTGACTCCTCCACGTCTCCTAACACCTCCTCTCAGACCTCCACACACACCACCAGCACCACCTCCACCGCGCAGCCAGCGGAGGCCTCTGCTGAGGGGAACCTGGCCCAGCTCCTGGGTTCTCTGCTGGGGGGGTCGGCAGGAGGAGGAGGCGGGGTCCCAGGGTCAGGACAGGCCCCCTCCATCACTGTGACTCTGCCAGGGGGACCGGGCTTCTTCCAGGGTCTGTTGGACTACAACCAGGTGAGTCTAGGTGGAGAAAAGTGGGTGGAGTCATGATGAGTGTGTACTGACAGTAAACGTCACATAAATGGAGTATTTTTGTTCGGCTTTTTTAACAACGATAAGATAAGATAATACTTTAATGATCCCCAGAGGGGGAATTTAGGCGTTGCTGCAAAGGAAGTCAAAATACTTTTCTGTTATTTACAGACAGTGAACCGTTTCCCTGCAGCTTTGGATGATTGTAAACAAGAAGTAATCCAATATTTGATGCCTTGAAATTTTATTTTTTGTTGCCATAATATCAAAACAGCTATAGATATTGTTTTACTAGAATCATACTGAAGTTTAAAATTCTGATATTGTAAACCTGATCAGAACCTTTACTGCTACTTTGAGACCAGTTTGACAGACTGTTATCACACTGTGTGAGACAATCCTGAAATAATTTGTTCACAGCAAACTGAGAGAAAATCAAACTGATCTGTAGTGAAGCTGTGAGTGACTGTGAATAACTCTGCACATAGAGGAGCACTTCATATTTATATGCCGTCTCATTCTTTTTTTCCTTCCAGCCATCTGTCAGTACTCCCGGACCCCCGCCCCCTTCTCAGTCTGTTGGCCCCGACCCCACTCAGCCTGCCAGCGGTTCAGAGTCTCTGAGCCCCGAGCTGTTCACGGGCATCGTGCAGGGCGTCCTGTCCACCATGATGAGCTCTCTGGGAGCTCAGCAGGGGAGCGGAGAGAGCATCGCCCAGTTCATCCAGAGACTGTCCCAGACCAGCAACCTGTTCACCCCGGGCTCCGGGGACGCCGTGGGTGAGTCACGACGACGTTACCTCTAATGTGTACCTTTCCTACTTAGAAGAGACCAAGTGACGACCTCCAGTGTTGAGAAAAGACAAACTGCAGTTCCTCTAGTGTCCACTTGAGGCTGTCTCTAAAAGTTAATCAATCCCCACAGAGCCTCGAGTTGAAGAGTCCAACTTTACAGCAGACATGTTTACAGCCAGATACAGCTTTATTTCTCCCTTATTTATATACAGCTCACCTGTTTAAATGATGTTAAGGCTTAGAGTTACATCTGCATAATTAGAGGCACGGCTGAACTGACTCACAGGTGGGTGCGTTGTAGCTGTTTGTCAGGAGGCTTCAGTCGGGCGACTCCTGTACAATTTCAGGCTGATGTAGACCCGATTTTTGAGTCTTACAACTAATGTTGACGTTGGAACGAATTCCAGCTTGATCATCGTTTTTAGATGTGCGGCGTAGACGACGACTAATCCCGGCCCGATCAGCTGTTTCCGAACAGTCAGATTATTTTCTTACATGTTTGAAATCTTGGACACGCTCGCACAGTCAGAGCAGAGCCTTGATTCAATTACCCAACTGGACTTTGGACAAACAGAATCTGGACTTTTTTTTCACTGATTGTGCCTGCACAAACTGACAGGCAGTGTCCTAAATGAATGCGGCAAACAGCAAACGGGGGCGACCACACGTCCATGTTGTGGAGTAGACTCTAAACTGTCTTTGTTAGTGCTGATGTTCTGTGTGTGTGTTTGTGTTCCTCAGGGTTCTTCGGGGACTTGCTGTCTCTGGTGTGTCAGAGGTTCTCCATGGTGGACATGGTTCTGCTGCTGCACGGGAACGCTCAGCCTCTGACCCGCATCCAACCCGAGCTCAGAGACTTCTTCACCGAGCACTACCTGCAGGGCCGAGAGCCCACGCAGAGCAACATTAATGTAGGGATACACACGCACAGAAGCGACACAGAAGTTAACGTCTCTGTCTACTGGTACTCAGGGTTTTAAACAGCTGTCATGTCCTCTGTGAGGATTTTCAGAGGGGTCGTTCTTAGACAATCTGTTTCGTCTTCTGCCACTCATTCAGTTACATTTCTGCTCTACAATTTACAAACTGAGCCTGAAAATAATTATTTGCCAGGCGTTCTTTCTGTGTGTCACTCTGAAGGACTGGGTTGTAAAAACCTTATCGTCTCTTTCATATAGTCTCGACGATAGCCCCATTTTCAGACCGCGGCAACGAAGCGCCGCCATCATTACAGCTTAAGACATTCTTTATGATTCTGCAATGCCGTACGGTGTCCAAGTCTGTGAATTGTTTCCTATTGTGAGATCCTCTGATGTGTTGTTGATGGTGATGTGTTTGATCAGCTAATTATTCTCTCTCTCTCTCTCTCTCTCTCTCTCTGTTCAGGCAGCAGCCGAGGAGCTCATTAACGGCCTGGAGGAATACATCACTGACAGCTTTGTAAGACTCACACAACACATACACAACAATAGAGTCCATCTGATGCACATATGCATCTGTTTGTTTACGTGTGTGTCTCTGTATCAGGGCTTTCACACCTGCAAAAAATTTTCACCCAGACTTCATCAGGAGAATTCACCTAAAGCGAGTGGGAGGGGGTTTTGATCAGCATGTTCTTCTCCACTCTTTAGTTCAGATTGAGATTCTGTTCAACTACACGTAGCATTGATAGAAAGACAAATATTCTCATTATAGCGTCGTATAGCGGACTCTGTTGCTTCCTCTGCTACTTCGCTACGTCCTTCTTTTTACGTCATGTCTTACCTCAGGATACCCCCCGCCCCCCTTCCTGTCCGTCAGGGAGAGTCTGTGAGGTGCATGTGTGAACAACCAGTTCAGGAGGATTTTGAGGAGCAGACCTCCTGAAATTATCTAGAAATTTTCAGGAGTTCATATGTTTAACATCTGTGTGTGTGTGTGTGTTTGTGTGTGTTTAGTCCTCAGTTACAGTCAGAGAGGGGGTGGACATCGTGCAGACCAACCTGTCGTTCCTCAGACTGAAGTTCACTCAGATGGCGTCTCACATCCTGCACTGCTCAGGTGAGAACAGGTAGAAAGGAGGGTGTTACCTCTTATTGATCATCCTCTGTTTAATATCAGTGTTTGATATTTCTCTTCAGCCTGGAGACAGTATGTGGTTTACACGCTGGTTAACCCCTTCAGTCTCTCCTTGTCTCTGTCTTCCTACAGATCACACGTTCGGGCCCCGCCTCCTGCTGCTGTGCACTCAGGGTCTGTTTGAGTGTTTGGCTCTGAACCTGTTCTGCCTGAGAGGAGAGCAGAGAGCGCTGACTGCTGTCATCAACCACCGCATCGTCAGTATAAAACATATATATATATATGCACACAGCGTTGCAATGCCCTGCTGAAACCGGTTTACCACCCACCACCAGGGCTGCCATTTTTCAATAAAACTACTTAGAACGACCCCCCCCCCCCTGCAACTTATGATTAAGGACCGACCTATTTTGTTTATATTTTTGCCAGAAACACAGGTCTATTAATTTCATCAAGATCAAGTGCAACTCTCTTTACATTTACAATTTTTACCTGCAGACGAGAAAACCCGTTCAGAGCTCACAGACGTTCCTGATACAGAAATATTTGCGAGCCAGCGTGGAGAGTTTCGGGTTTGTAGTGACCCTGAGTCTTTACACCGAAGGAAGGAAGAGAGAGGAATCTTGCTTCCGTTTTTGACACAGCATTACTGTCTTCGTTTACTGAGGTAAAGAGTGCATGCAATGGTTTAGAAGTCACACTAAGAGCGCCCTCTGCTGGATCAAACTGATAGGCCGTATGAATTCAAACAGCTCATTACAGTTCGAATGTGAACTTTCTTCTACAGGCTCCAATGAATGTTTGAAATTGGAATAAGAATTGACGCCTTCCCCACCACTAGAGAATATGTGTGTGTTTACTACCTGTACTGTGTGTTCATGTGTTTCTGTAGAGGAGGATGTCTGCAGAGGTGAATCCCAGTTTGGTGAACTGGCTCACCAGTATGATGTCTATGAGGCTTCATGTGATTCTGGATCACAACCCGGTCACTGAGGACCAGATCCAGCACTACGTGATCTACACACAGGTGATCACCAGGCTCTTGAATCACTGAACACTGACTGGTTAATAAATACAGTATCGTGTATCATTATAATTTTGAGCTCCAGATCTAAATATCGAAGCGCTGTGGAACAAAACAAAACCTTCTCTGTGTGTTTCAGGTGAACCAGAGGACTGAGGCGGAGGTGGGCCCCCCCTCACAGAGTCTGAATGTGGAGGTGAGTCTGACTCTGAGAACCTTCTGAATCTTTCTCTCAGTTCGTCTGGGATTTATCGTCACAAGGTCCAAACCAACAACATATTCATGAAGGGAACTTTTAAAATGTAAACTTGTTTGATTTGAAAAGTGCAGCAACAGTCCAGGTAGGAGTCTACAGGTAAGGTAACTCACATCCACCCCCCCCCCCCCCCCACACTTTCACAGATGGAGGAGAGTATGTCCCCCTCAGAGGAGGGAGGAGAGAGAGAAGCGCTTTCATCAGACCCTCAGTGTCATGAAGCGGCCGTCCCAGCCCAGGAGGGGGAGGAGGAGAGGGAGGTGGTGGAGACATGGGCAGCAGCGGTCCCACCTGTAAGAGATACACACATATACACACACACACTCTGTTTTTCTGTGACGCCGGTCGCATGACTGAAAGGTAACAGTGCGATCCTGTGTTTGTCAGGAGTGGGTTCCCATCATCAGACATGACATGCTGTCTCAGAGGAAGATCAAAGCCCAGCCCCCCCTCTCTGACGCCTACCTGCATGGCATGCCAGCCAAGAGGAGGAAGGTGAGAGTCAAACGCACACACTCGCACACACAGAAACTGAGTCCTGACTAATGAGAGAACATCAGATAGTTTAAGTTGATGTTTATTATTACACATACATACCAGTGTGTGTTCAGCTGTAATGCTCCATGTGCTGCAGACGGTGCTGAGACGATTGTAAACGATGGAGTCAAAGCGCCCTCTGCAGGAAAAACTATGCTAAGACATAATTTATGAATTACCTTATGCACACTTTACAAGTCAGCTCCACTTGATAGCTAAGGGGGGCTGTGGGTCGTCTCTCAATTGGAAAGTCGGGGGATTGTCCTTTAGCAAGACACTTAACCCCAAATTGCCCCCACTGCTTCGTCGGCGGCGTTTGAATGTGAATGGATGGGATTAGTTACTTCTGATGGAATCTTTACTCAGCAGCCTCTGCCATCAGTGTGTGAATGTGTAGGAGTGACCTGCGGTGTAAAAGCGGTTTGAGGAGTCAGAAGACGAGAAAAGATTTATACAAGCTCAAGTCCATTTACTATCTACAATAAGATAAAGCTGTTGGGTTACAGACAGGTTAACAGTTTCCCCCTGCTCACAGTCTTTGTGCTAAGCTAGGCTAACTACATGTACATGAGTACATGACATGTTCCTTTCATGCAGAGCAGTCAGTGGTGTGTTTGTGTCCTCAGACGAGTCAGAGTGACGGCCCTCAGCTGTCTCTGTCGGACGCTGTGAGCCGAGCTGCTCGAGCTGCCGGAGCGCTTCCTGTCACCCCCCCGCACAGCCTGCAGGGGGAGCTGGAGAGCCCTGAGCTGCAGGAAGAGTACACCCAACAGGTGAAGTTCTCTGACACTGATGCAGAGATCACATGAAGGCAAATAAAACACATTTGGACTTTAACATAAAATATACACAGACTTGATATAAAGATGCACCTTTCCTCTTGGATTTCACTGAGTCTTTCTCTCTCTCTCTCTCTCTCTCTCTCTCTCTCTCTCTCTCTCTCTCTCTCTCTCTCTCTCTCTCTCTCTCTCTCTCTCTCCCCTGCAGGTGAGGAGTGACATTAGTGAGCGAGTTAGAGATGATCCGGACTACAACTCCCAGAGGTTCCCGAACACACAAAGAGCTTTCTCTATCGAGGACTCGTAGTCCTCCACACACCTGATCCGCAGACCTGACGCACAGAGAAACAAGTCCAAGATCTGAACTCTACTAATAATCCCAACCTGCAGACTGCGGACCCCTCTGGATCATCCCTCGGCTCCTAGACTCTGACGACGGTCTCTGTGATGATTCAGAGAAATAATCTCTGAGAATAAAAAAGCAGCAGCAGAGGAGGATAAATTGAATCTGAGGGTCTGATCCTCAGCCGGCCTGAAGAAGTCTGATCCTCCTCAGATCCAGAATCGTCAGAGGACCAGGTCCACAGGACTGAAGCAGGCCCAGTCACAAAACTGTGAGAATAAAATATATTAAATCATCGGAGAATAAAAAAACAGATCATCGAGTCGTAACAAAACCAGAACAAATGTTGTAAATAAGTCTCAAAACATTGAGAATCAACGTTAAGAAAAGTCATTTTACTGTGACGGTAAATTTATGTTGCACTTAAAAAAGCTGCTAGTAAATCCTTAATCTGAGCTATATCGTAATATTATTAATTATAATGTTTCATTTAGAATAATGTCATGAAGACAAACGTTCTTATTGTACAGAGTGAAAAACCAAACTGTATAAAAAAAGGTTGTAGGAATAAAAACGTGAGAGTCGCCTTAGCTTATGTCATATAATTGATATAATTGTGTAATATAATACGTAAATATAATTACTGTATAGTTACATAACAGGGTTAAATTATTATGTGAAGATACAATGTTAAACTTTCTTTGAGTGTTGTTCCTATTAGAATAAAGTTATTCTGTGAACATCAGAAAAGATGAATTCATCTTCTGTGTGTTTCTTTATATCGTTATTTACAAAGACGACATCAGAGCCTGAAGCTGCCAAGACTCCTGTTCCATGACAGAAAGTTAAAGGTCACATATTCTCCTCTTCAACAAGTTAAAATAAGTCTTAGAGCTCCCAAAAACGTGTGATCCACTCTGATCATGTCTATAAACCCCTCTATTTCAGCCCTGCTCAGAACAGGCTGTTTCTGTGTCTGTAGCTTTAAATATGTAAATGAGCTGTGTCTGACCACGCCCCCTCTCTGGAAGGGTTTGGGTGGCTCCGGCTTTCTCGCTCCATGTCCTATTGTTTACGGTGAAAAGGCAGACTCAGAGGGCAGAACAAACACCTAGCTGTGGGAGTGTCACCCACCTGGGGGAGGGGTTACTGCCCTTTGTGATGTCATGAAGGGAAAATCTCCAAACAGCCTGTTTGAGCACACATTTTCTGAAAAGTGGAGCAGACAAAAAACAGAGAGGATGGACTTTTCTCATCATTGGGGGGTTTGTAGACAGACTAGAGACACATTAGAGTTAGAGAAACATGGTGAAGTGGATTTTATAGAATATGTGACCTTTAAAGTTTTTGTTGAAGTTCGGAGAAGAGAGAGATGTGGCAGTTGCTCCTTCATCAAATGATCAATTACTCAAACACCAAAGATAGTTAATTATATGTTTATTTATTCACACAGGTGAGATATTGCAGCTCTACATGTGGAGATGAAGCCACACTGATTGGTACAGGATGATGACGACACACACACACACACACGGCTCTGATGTGTGACCATAGACTGTTTATACAAACGGACAGCGTGCCTCGGCCTCCTCCTGGTAAGCAGGATGAAGCCAGAATATCCCAGAGACCCGGAAAGTTCAGGGACTCTCGCCGTTTCTGCTGATAATCTGGTGCACACTGTGGCGCAGACGCGGCAATTGTGAACAGGCCGGTCACTCACAGGTTTTTGACCGTTTCAGAGAATCAAATAACGTCTCAGAGAAATATGACTTGAACACAAAACAGCGTGGTAACTATCATTCAAAAAACATTATCTGGAGTGCATTTTGATCTAGTATTTGATTCAGGTCTTATTTGTGAACGTGGAGGAGCCGGGGTTTATCTACTGCAGCCAATCAGCAGGCTTCACTCCCAGGCGGCTGTCCCTCCGTCCATCTGAATAGACAGTCTACATGTGTGACAGGTACGGCATGCTTATTGCTCTGTTTGAAGGAGAACTACACATTAAGAAGCCTCAGTATGTACAGCTGCTCATCCGGGATAAATTAAAGGTTCATGTATGTTCAGGCAAACAGGACGTCATGTCAGGTTCAGGTGATCAGGTACAGTCTGAGGATCATCACACTGCGGAGGCTGTGAATATCTGTACAGTTTGTGTGGATTAAATACTAAAGAGTCGTCTGTTGCTGCTCCTCTGATGATTCTTCAATCTGTAGATACTAAAACTAAAACTAAAAGGCTTTAATGCATTCATTCATTTCCTTCATTGTGTTTGTCTCATTATGAAATGTTGTCAAATTTTACAGTAAGCATTTTTTTTTCCCATGTCGTCAGGTCATTTGATGCAAGGTTCATCCTGATCCGGACTCTCAGAATCAAAAATCTGAAGGAGTTTAACGTCCTTTAAAGGAGCAATCTGTAACTCTGACCCCTAGTGTTTAAAAGTGTGATTCAACAGATCTATTCTTTTTGAAAATGATCACAGAGACAGAAAATTAAACGGTCCAACCTTTCATATTCTACATGTTGATTATTAGAATGAGTTTAGTGGAGACCTGTGTGAACGTGAAAGAAGGTGCTGAACAGTGAAGGTTAAAGGAACAGTCCGCTTGAACTCCAGCAAACAACTTATCTCAGCGACATGATGGGTGTATTCGAGTTTCTAGTTTCCTGCAGTGATGAAGAGGTAAGTGTTTTTTTAATGTCAGTAAAAGTGACCGACCGGATTCTGTTTAACACTCAGACGTGAGATCATCTTAGACCTGACAGGGTAATGGGTTTATTTTGTTCTTGAAAGAGACATGTGATCTGACTGTTTATGTTGTTAGCTTGTTTAACAGTTAGCTGCGCGTAGCAGAAACATCATGTGAATCCTCAGCAGACATTAGCACGTTAGCATGAGAGAGTCTGAGGTTGAAGTCTGACGTTCTGCTGACAGATCAACGCCTCTTGTTTAACAGATATTTAAAGACGTCTTTCTCATCAGTCTGTTCCTCAGACTCTGTGTTCACACTCTTTATATTTTTTAATCTTTAACCACCGACAGTCGCTCTGTGAAGGGTGACAGCATGACCACATGTTAGCACACACAGCTCCATGATAGCGTGTTCCTGTGTTTGATGATGAATGAGTCACATGACCTGACAACTGTCCTGTCCCGGGTCAATCTCTGCTCTGTCTCACAGAGGACAGCAGGGGGGGCAGAAGGTTCAGAGCAGGGCGGTGCTCCTGGATACCCAGAGCCACCAGAGCTCCCGCCAGGAGAGACCTGACCCTGGGCAGGACGGGGGGCCGAGCTGGCATCACCTGCAGAGAGAGAGAGTAAAACAACGTTAAGTATGTAAATATATTAATCAGAGGCGGTGCTTTAACCACTGAATGATACAATATCACGCATGCAAAGGTCGAGTAGCAAAACCATCAAAGTCACTCCGATGACCTGGACCGGTCTTTATCTTCTGGTGTCATCAGAGGATCTGATCTGCAGAACATCTCATCATCTCATGAGGATTCATAGAAACGTAGTTACATCTGTAACTTTTGTTGTTGTTTTGTTTTTTATCCTTCCTGACCACCAGAGGCGAAGCTTTAAGCACTCTGGGAAGAGGACCACACCCGGTGAATTGGGAGACGGTACCCTCACTAAATAGTCCTTGGCACAAATGACCTTCAGGGAAACCTCTCTCAAGGTTGCCCAAAACGTGGAGACACCTCTCGTTTAATAGCACCTCCCTCCACACGACCATGTTGATAACATTCTCAATCTGAGGACCACCAAGACACACAAACGGTCAGTCCTATCTCAGTATACTGAATGTTCTGTCAACCTGTTGTCTCCTTCACCTGATGGGGGGGTTAAACTACACTGGCTCTATCACCTGATAGAGATCTGACCTTGACACAACTTCCAGCAGAGATGCATTATTTGGCCACAAGGTGCCCGACCAGAGTAAATCCTGAGTTTTCTGTAATAGAATTATCATCTGTATTGTCTTACAGCAACAGACTTCTTCTTCATCAGAGGTTTAGGGGCGACAGCGGAGCTCTATTGGGACACGCTCTGTGTAAGAAGAAAGGCTGAGAGCTCCAGTTACACCCAAAACATCACGACAGACACTGTGAAGGTGAACAGGTGAACTTACCTTTTCCACTTTGTGACAGTGAATGAGTCCGTCCTGTCCGATGTAGAACGTAGAGAACGCATCAAATGACCTACAACAGATTACACATGGTTTGCTTATTTTATAAACCACTGTGATAAAAACTACTTCAGTGTCTTTTAAACAAATGCTTTTATTCATCAGAGCGTTACCTGTACAGGTGAGACTTGTCTTTCCGGTAGAAGCAGAACAGCAGAGAGTAGACTGGGAGGCCTCTGATCCTCCAGCGGGCCTTGATGGTCCCGTCCTCCATGTGCTTCGTTAGCTTCAGCACCTCCAGCCGACCGTCGGCATAGTAACACAGAGAGAGGAAACGCCACAAGGACAGGATCAGCTGGTACAACACCCGGCCTCTTTAACAGACACAGAGATAGTGACGTCATACACGTGACCATGGGGGTTACGGGGGAGGGGTTAATGTGTTGAGGTGTGAGCAGGGCTCACCTGGTCTTGGTGTTGAGGAGGCCGTTGATGAACTCCAGGTCTTTGGAGTACATGCTGTAGTCGTGAGTCTTCATGAAGAAACTGGGGAGCTGAAATAAACAAAAAACAGTAAAGCTCAAGGTCAGGAGGTCGTGGCTCAAAGTTAATACATACAAAATATATAATTAATTTTTCCCATGTTCTCCTGTGACACTGGTGTTTGATCAATGAGGTCATGTTGTAATGACAGCTCACTACACTTAGATTGAACACTTGGAGTCCCCCGTGCAGGCACATCCTGTCTTAAGACAATGCAGAAAAACTAGTCAATGTGTTTGTTACTTTTCGGTTGGATTATAGTAATTATCTTTTATCAGGCTGCCCAAATAAGTCTCTAAAAAGACTCTTCGTCTGGTTCAAAATGCTGCAGCACATGAACCGACTAAAACTGGGAAAGAGATCACATTAGTCCGGCGTTAGCTTTCTGCGCTGACTCCCTATAAAATCTAGAATATAATTTAAAATCTTTCTTCTCACTTCTTAATGGTCAGACTTCATGTCTCAAATATCTCATAGTGCTGTTATACCACTTTAGAACATAACACTCTTAAAATACAGGCCTGTTTGTTGTATCTACAGTCCCCAAAAGTAGTATGGGAGGTAGGCACTGCACAGTGTAACTTCTGCAGAAACAGAGTGTGTTCTTACCTCTATCCTCAGCCGTTCATACATCAGAGCCAGTTTCTCCTCCTCTTCACTGTCTCTTGCACTTTTCACCTCCCCCTCTGCTCTCTCTGCATGGCTACACAGATAGGTAGGGAGCATCAGAGGCAGCTCCACAGGTTTATAAAGTCCAATATCCTGTGTAGACCCCAGGCTGATGCCAGGTCCCGGCTCTGCTCCCGACTCTGTAACCGTCTCTTTACCCGGGCAGTGAAAACAATAAAACTGGGATCCGTACATGAACGGAGCGGGACACCTCTCTGCTTCAAACAGACTTCTGAAACATCCATGTTCTCTCTTCAGAACATCAGCACTGTTCCTCCTGAAGCTGTCCACGCTGATGTCGTCCTCTCTGCAGCCGTCCACAGTGGTCAGGGGGAAGGAGAACTCAGAGGACCTGTTGTGACGGGGTAGAGGGATCTCCAGCAGGCCGTCCAGTTCCCCCTGTCTGACCAACACACACACACTGAGAGGCTCCTCCCAGTGCTCCTCCCAGTAACCCCCCCTCTGAGGCTGGCTGGCATGGTGGAACGGGTGGGACAGCAGCGGCTGCCTATTGTTCTGGTACCTCAGGCTGTTGGGGGGTGACAGGGCCCATGATGCACCGCTCAGGGGGCGACTCTGACAGATCCATTGCCAGTCTGTCGTCTGTGGGAAACCATATGAACTCAGTCAAATTACACTATCAATGAATACTACAGCAGTCTGACATCTATCAACTATTTTATTATGGAGAGAATAGAAGATAATTATCAAGTTCAAGTTCTTCTTGCCAAATCAGAAGCAGGTCACAACGGTATTAAATATGTTCAAGTAAAAATCCTACACTTCTCTGTGTCCTGATAATGGGCGAGAGGAAGTTACCTGGCTCAGACTCCAGCTGTGTCTGTTGATGGGTTGCCGTCTGCCTTGGCTGCGGACACAACCCACCCAGAAGGCCACGCCCCCTCTGCTCACAGCCATTCACCACAGGGGCTGAGCTAACCCCAGTCACCAGCTGACCATCACCTGCAGCACCCACAGGAGGACACGGCAGAACAGCACAGAGAGTCTACTCAGGACGTACAACTCTGGATGACCGTCAGATGCAGCCGCAAGACCTCGACACACCTGAAAACCACAATGAGGAGGATAGAAGTGATTGTACCCGACCTAAAAAGCCTCTGCATGTTTCTAATAAGCTCCACGAGCAGAAACGTGCTCAAACTAGGATCAATATTGGAGATGCTTTTGAATTTCTGATCGTATCAGACACTGTTTGGACTTTTAAAATGTATGTAAACATCTTAGTCCGACCTACATCGAACCAAAATCGGACCAAAATCGGACATCTCATAATCGGAAAAGAACACCTAGATAAGTCGTTCATAGTCGGCAAACTAACGGCATGTAAACTCAGCCATCATATAGTAATCAGATTTCGCGTTCTAAGCATGCTCAAGAATTTCTGCCGGGGCTTTCACCCGGAAGTGGAAGGAGACAACGTAATAAATAGTGGTGTTGTTGCCGGAAACGGCGTCCTTCTGCTGTTATCGCCTCAGCCAAAAGATCCGTTGTTCTTCTAATATGCATTATTAGAATGTAAATAAAGCACGAATGCAGCTTTCTACAATGTTTTGAATTTGGACTGCAGTACCTGTTTTAAACTCTAGGCGCCAGAGTCATACTGCTCCTTTAAGAAGCAAACAACAAACACTGGATTGTTTGATTATAAATCAAATATTTTTGTTTATGTTGGTGAGTGAGACACTGAATTTGGATTTTTTTAAAAACTCAACAGCTAAACACAGACATTTGATCTGTAGTCTATGTAAAATAATATTGTGTAGCTCTAAATGGAGAACATAGTTTTGCTGTCATACTGTCAGAGCCTGAACGTCGTGCCTTCTTAAAGAAATACTAAGTCAGTCTGCAGCTGAACATTGATAGATTTCTCTCCGACGGTTTCTTCCAGCAGCACATGACCTGCAGCCGACCACACGTTTATAATCAGAGAGTCCATGCAGACAGCTGACTCTGAATTAACAGACTGACTACACACAGTCAGACTTATATAACTGATATACACACACCTTTACAGTGTGTGCATACCTGAACAGTGTAATACAAAGCAAGTTGTAACAGATGCTTCTTTAAAGATGTCTGAGGATAATGTTTTGTAACTTGTGAATGGCATCAACGTAGAATGACAGTTTAACCCTTACAGTGAGCGTTCATCTATAAAGGTTGTCAACCTGATACTTTTGGATACTGCCTGTTTTAAACTGATCTACAGATCTTCAGTTATATTTGTAACAAACGCAGGGTATTAAGATTCACAGGTCAGAAAATACTCACCTTTCAAGTCTTACTGGCGTCTCATAAAATTGCAATTACAAGTATGTCTCTCACATCGCTGTGAACAGGTGGACAAAGAAAATACTCAACAATTAGCCTTGAATGTCTGTGTCATAATAAGTAAGGTGTGTTAGGGAAGAATGAGCCAGGCAAACTACTGCACAATGTCTAAACCGCAATAAAAACATTGGCAACGTTTCAATTCCCGTAAACTGTCTAATAAACGAGAAATGACCCAAAAGCATGACGCCTGGGACTTTTATTTTTGTTGCCGTGGTAACAAAGCAAGTTCAGGAATCTTCTCGAAGCTGGAAAATCCGAGCAAATCGAAACAATAACATCAAAATATATAAATATATACTGATAATAAACTAGTTTTTTTATGCCAGGGAGGAATGAATGATAAGGTTGAGAATACAGAAGGCCTTATATGACAATAGTTGGAATGTTTGTTTCAATATAATTACACTAACCTCTTTATTTATCTAAATAGCTTCAATATTTTGTAAAATAAAACATTATATAAGATTAATTTAAAGCAACTGCAATTTAAGATGACCGATATTTGATTAACTGACAAATAATTTGCGACATTAACCTATTTTTTTTTTCTTTTCTTTTTTGCACAAATCAGAATCATGAAGCTGAATGTATCTTCCTTTAAACGTTGACATTTCCCTACATGCTACGTAAGCTAGCGCCTTCTGCCGTCTGTTTTCAATGATAATGACTGCTAGCATGCTAGGCTCACCGAGTGGAAGCTAACAGTAGCCTCCCGGCTTGACAAACGTCCCTGCAAGCTGACGTTACCTTAAAATGAAAAAAAACCGCTGAGTCACTGTAGCTGCGGGTTTCTTTAACTCGTGTTCACCTCACAGGTAACCAGGTGGTTAACACAATGATAACGAGCAGGTAAACAGTACTTGGATAACTTACACAAATGTCATTCCAGTCTGTGTGTGTCCTTGCCGGGCTAAACACGCCTCACGCAGACCGTGCTAATGCTGCCTTCACCGCGGTGGGACTTTTCGGTACTGCCTCTATGAACCGCAGACAGAGTGATAAAATGCAGAGAAACCTGGAAATATGTATAATCATAATCAGTATAAAAAGAGATCGGTTTATTGTACGTTACCGTGGAGAGATCAAGTAGTCTTTGTAGTCAAAAACAGACGCGTAAACACTCATCTGATGGATTATTCTAGACTCTTCTCTGATTGAATAAAGCTTTATTTATCGTCTCATGTTCATGTTTGCTTGATTCGGTGCCTAATTGTTTTTTTTTAATTGTGGTTTTTTTTTTGTTATTCTTGTTGTCAGGTATGTTTTTAAAGAGATCTTAAGGGTGTTCTGAGAGGTTATTTTTAGTCGTTTTAGCTCTAGCTCTGTTAAAATAAATTAAATTCGCTTATAAAAAACACATGGATAGGCCGGATCTTTGTAATATAGCAATAAGTAAGGTCTTTTACCTGCTTTTTATAACATAACAATGAGTAAGGTCTTTTACCTGCTTTTTATAACATAACAATGAGTAAGGTCGTTTACCTGCTTTTTATAACATAACAATGAGTAAGGTCTTTTACCTGCTTTTTATAACATAACAATGAGTAAGGTCTTTTACCTGCTTTTTATAACATAACAATGAGTAAGGTCTTTTACCTGCTTTTTGGAAAGTGTCTCGAGATAACACTTGTTATGAGTTGACTCTATACAAATAAAAATTGATTGATTGATTGATTAATTGATTGATTGACATTGAACACACATGTTGCACCAAAACACCAAGTCCTTTGTAATCCATGTGTAAATGTGCTTGGCAATAAATACCGGTTCTGATTCTGAACTGAAAAGTTTTTATCCAAACTAAGACAACAACTGGGCTTTCTGTTTGGAAACAAATCTTGGGTCCTTTTATTCACCAGGAAAATAATTACAGAAGCAGTTTTCCTTTCTGTCCTTGATTATGGATATGTTATTTACAAACGCACAGACAGCATAGGCTGCTCCTACTCTAAAAACGTTTGTGTCAGTCTGTGTTTGTGTGTGTTTGTTCGTCTGCTTCTGTGTGTGTGTGTGTGTGTGTGTGTGTGTGTGTGTGTGTGTGTGTGTGTGTGCGTGTGCGCCAATCTGTGTTTGTTCGTCTGCTTCTGTGTGTGTGTGTGTGTGTCCTTGATATGTGTGTCTGTGTGTCAGTCTGTGTGTGTCTGTGTTTGTTCGTCTGCTTCTGTGTGTGTGTGTGTGTGTGTGTCCTTGATATGTGTGTCTGTGTGTCAGTCTGTGTGTGTCTGTGTTTGTTCGTCTGCTTCTGTGTGTGTGTGTGTGTGTGTGTCCTTGATATGTGTGTCTGTGTGTCAGTCTGTGTGTGTGTGTGTGTGTGTGTGTGTGTCTCCTTGATGTGTGTGTGTGTGTCCTTGATACGTGTGTCTGTGTGTCAGTCTGTGTGTGTATGTGTTTGTTTGTTTGTGTGTGTATCTGTGTTTTGTGTGTTTTTGTGTGTGTCTGTGTGTCAGTCTGTGTGTGTCTGTGTTTGTTTGTGTGTGTGTGTCTATGTTTGTGTGTTTTTGTGTGTGTGTGTGTGGTTTATTTGTATCTTTTCTATTGCAGTCTGAACCTCAGCATCATTTCAAATGAGGATTCTTTGTCAATGTGTTTTCCAATAATTTAAATAAAATAATAAGGCGAAATGGCGATGAATATAAATCTGTCAAATCACACTGTAGTACTGATCTAAATCCAGCAGGTGGCAGCAGGTTGAGAACAACAGCTTCAGAGAAGAAGAAGAAGAAGAACGACAGTCTGTTGGCTTGCCGGCATGACGTCATCATCATCACGGTGCTGGGCCGCAGTACATGTGTGTGTGTGGATGATACATCTTACTGAATAAAAGAAGAATAAACCTGCTCATCTTCGTTATTATCACTTAAAGTCTCAACATGCCGAAGAAGAGCAAAGAAGAAGCGGAGTGGGTGGGCGACGAAGCGGCTCCTGCGGCCGGTAAGAAAACGTTTAAATGATCGGTTTGGAAGCTAACAGGTTCAGTAGCATCACAGCTAACGTGAAGCTAGCTCGACTCCGCAGCGCCGAACCCCGTAGAAAAATGTACCAAATGCACCTTAAACTTCCCTTTTCACGACTTTATTTAAAATGTCATAAACAAGTGAATGCTTTGCACGTGTCGTGTGTGTCTTCTTATTAAATCCGCTGTAATAGATTTAATATAATGTGAGTTATTTCTGTGTAATATCCACTTTTACAACTCACATGAAGCGAGATAAAACGAGGCCTTTAGCGCGATTATCAAAAGGTGAAAGTGTTACCATGAGTCAAACCAACCATTTAATCTTTATTATAACACAACAAACTCTGCTGGAAGAGTTAATAGTTGGATTAAACTGAATACGTTTTGCAAAAATAATCCTAAAGCTAATAATTATTACAACATTTGTGAGTTATGTTTGTTGCACGCTGGGCTCATTTCCAAGTTCAAATTAAATGATTTCTGATTCCTGATTTTTTTTTTTTTTTGTGATATTCAAAATAAGTGTAGCAGTAAACGAGGTGATGATTGATCACCTTTTTAAATGAAGGTGATCTCAGCTAACATTCCCCTGTCATGAGAGTCACAGATAGCGTTGAATGAACTGACACATGTGCCACATTTCATATCTCAGTTTAATCAGAGTCTCCATTAATAATTTAACTGTATTAAACAGTGTCCTGGTTAAATGAACTGTGTGTGATGTTAAACTGCTGACTGTCAGCGTGCAGCTCTTTGTGTGAGAACAAATAGCAGCTCTGCACACACCTCTGGTTTCATGGACTTTTGTGTGTTAACAACAGCTGCAGCTTTAAATCTCCTCAATCACTCAATCAAACTTTATTTATACACCACCTGTCGGACAAAGTCAATTGCAGTTTTAAAGTGCTTTTACATGAGAGAGGAGAAGTGATTGACAGTGTGTTAAAAATGATTTAAAGACGAATTCAATAAAAATAATAAGATAAAGGAGACGGTGAATTAAAGTTTAACAAGCAATAAATAAAAACATTTAAAATGTTTGTAAAATACGGTTGGATAACGACGGCGTTCAGATTGATGGCGAAACATCACATGGACGTAAATATTGCGCTTTGAAGTGGCCGTCTGAATAGGGCTACTGTTTGTTTTTTTAAATAATACTTTTTATATTTTTGATTTTGATATCCTTTATTTATCTCTGAGGGAAATTCGGGTTTACACTGTTATTTATGGGGACATGCTACTCACACACACAGGCCCGAATCACACACATACACAGGACCTGTGGACATGGAGAGATGTCAGAGTGGGGCTGCTACAAGCTGCTAAGCAGAGAGCGCACCAGAGCAGTTGGGGGTTCGGTGCCTTCCTCAATAGCACCTTGGCAGTGCTTGACCTGTCACCTCTCCAGCTACCAGACAAACTTCCAGATTTGATCCGCACCGGGACTTGAACCACCGACCCTCCGGTTCTAAAACCAAGTCCCTACGGACTGAGCCACTGCCGCCCATGTATAGGCGCCTCTTAAAACACTCAAGGTCTCATTACAAAAATAATAAAGCTCAGCCGCCATCAGCCCTAGCCCGTTTCAGACTGCTGTTTCAAGTTGTGACATTTCGCCTTCAATCTGAATTTCGCAGAGGGGTAATGGGGGGATGTAGTTATCCCCCCCTCTGTACCTTCTTCAGGGTTAGTAACAGAGCCAGCAGCCAAGCACAGCGCTTTTTTTTTTTTTTACCCAATTTGACTTTTGCGAATAAAGTCAGTCTAAAAAGGGCTACCACGTCGTTGTACCTTGTTATTGACTCTGCGATGGTGTAATATTGGTGCCCCAGTCTGTGATTTTTACATTGCATTTCGGCGTTGCAGAATCGGGCGGGCGGGCGGGCGGGCGGGCGGGCGGGCGGGCGGGTGGGGCAGTGAGTTTGATGAAGGATGAGACCTGAGAGTGCGGGTGGGTGTGTTGATGTGCAGGAGTTCAGAGAGGTACAGAGGAGCGATGTCTTAAGGGTGACGAGCAGAATCTGGAAGTCGATATTTAACCGATGAAGATGCTGAAGGAGTGATGCGGTTAACGGAGGGGGTTCTGGAGATGATGACAATGTTTGTTTTTAGTGTTTGTCAGTGCTCAGTATGACCACTAATGATTCACTGTCTTATTTTATTTTTCCTCCAGTTGAAAAGACGGTGAAGAAAGGGAAGGGTGCAAAGAAAGGCAAAAAGAGCGTGAGTACTGACGATGATTTATCTTTGATTAAACGGTTTCACAGCTCCTGTTTCATCTCCGACAGACACCCTGTGAGAGAGTTCACATGTGGATGTTGTCTGTGTAGAGGTTGTGTTGTTGTCTGGATGTTGTGTGAATGTTATGTGAATGTTGTTGTGTTATGGTGTGTGCTGTTTCCCTGCAGTTCTTTGAGGAGCTGGCCACGGAGAGTAAAGATGAAAAGATGGAGGAGGCGTCTGTGAAGGAATCCCACAGTAAACAGGTAACCTTTTCAAGTGTTTTGGTTAGTTTGAATGTCATGAGACAGCTCTCTCCAATGTTTAGAATTTGGACTGCAGTACCCATTTTAAACACTAGGTGTCAGAGTTACATATTGCTCCTTTAAGTTACTAACTAGTTTACATGTTTAGTTTAGAGTAAACTTGACACCATAACTTCAGACAGAACGTAAACAGAGCTGCCGTAACAGGACACACCTCCATTAAACCCCTGATGGTTTAATGGAGGTTTAACGATGGTGAGGTCGTTGCTGACGTGTCAGTTTGTCTTTTTCAGCCTCAGAAAAAGAAGAAAGACCGGCGGAAAGCAAAAGCAGCAGACGATGATGACGACGACGAGGATGTCATGCTGAAGCTGAATAAGCTCTCAGTTCAGGCCAGTGATGAGGACGACGAGGACGAAGAGTCAGGTGAGGAGCTCCAACACGGAGATCATTGTCATCATATCTCGTGTTAAGATGATTAAACATTTAAACATCGTCAGCCCCAAATTTACTAGTTGTTGTAAAGTGATTATTATTGAAATAAAGACACTCGATGCTGGTCAAATGTTGTGTCTAAGCTGTAAGTCAGCCACCTGCCACTAGGTGGGGCTGAAGGTCCAGTAAATGTACCTGCTCACCTCAATACACTGCCTGGACACAAACCAGCACAGTGGATGGATCAATCGATCAGACTTTATTTGTAGTGCACTTTTCAGAAAGTGATGTAGCACAACCTGGACTGGTCGCCAGCCAATCACAGAGCTGACACATTTAGAGCAATTAAGATAAGATAATCCTTTATTTATCCCACAATGGGGAAATTTACGAATTAAGAGTCACTAATTAACCTAACCAGCATGTCTTTGGACTATGGGAGGAAGCCGGAGTACCCGGAGAGAGCCCACACATGCACGGGGAGAACGCGTAAACTCCACACAGAGTTCCATTTTCAAATTTTTTTATCAGACATTATTCTCCATTAGTCGCTACCTATAATACGAGTGGTGAGCGACAGCGGTGTGAAAATGGTCTTCTTGTATCATAACAACAGACTACCGCCGCCTGCTGGCATGGAGAGTTATTTCCTCTCACGCATGTGCAGAACGTACGTGGTCGTTGGCCGTCGGCTGTAGTCTTTGCCGTCTGCTTGCTGTGTGAGGGCCTTTAGACTTGTTAACTAGTCTAGTTTAAATTTCCGTTGAATCCTCAGGGAGGTTAAGTTGCAGGAAACATCCATATAATGTTTTTATGTTCATGTCCACAGTCATCGTCCCGAGCAGAGGCAACAAAAAGAAAAAGGTAAACTGAACACTCTGTACTATATACACTCTGATGAAACACACTGTTTTTATCTTTTATTCTCTGTTTCATCACGGGATCATCTTGTGTGTTTTTCAGGGGGGAAACATCTTTGCAGCTCTCAGTCAGAGTGGTGATGAAGAGGAGGAGGGTGATGAAGACGAGAAACCAGTTAAAAAGGTGAAATGTTCTCGGAGTGTTTCATATTAATCTTCAAACAAGCAGGGATGAGGTGATGTTTAAAAAGATTGAGCTTCTGCTAGTTTAAACCCAGCAAATAAATTAACCCCTACAACTACCAATCAGGAGTGTGCTTAGGTTTAAGTCCCGCCCCTAAAGTACCTGTGCTTGTTTCAGAACACACCCCCACATGCAGGGACTCTGTAGGAGTAACCGTTAAAGAAAGAAAATGCAATTTTTTTTGATCCAGCAGATGTCGCCCTTGAGCACCAGCATAAAACCAAAACAACTAGCATGCTAATGCTAGTGATCTTCATTATGCTCGTATCTTCACACTGCATGTAAATTTACCCGAAATGACCGTGATCTAGAAACGCTTACATGACATCCAATGAAGCAGTGAGTACAGTATGTTATTCTTCTTTTCTCTAGTCCCTCAATTAAACAAGTTTTATACGCGAGGGGAGGAGTCAGCCGGCCCGTGATGTAAACAAAGCTACAGCTAGGAAAGCTCGGAAAGCATCACAGACAGCGGGACTCCAGTGTTAACACCCATTGTAGACAGTCATGACTCAGTTATTTTCAGAGGATATGCTTGATTTCTGCTACATTTAGTGTGAAAAATCACATATTCTGCCTTTAAGTTCCCAGAACTAAAATTAGACGCAGGTCGCTGCTAGGTCATCCAAGGGTTCCTGGTCTCTGTGAAGAGTTCCTGCAGTGGAAACATGACTTTTATTACATATAATGAACGTCTGACAGTTTAAATATTTAGATGTGTTTCTGATAGATCTGTATGTAGTAGATCTGTATCTGATAGATGTTTGTGTATCTGTATGTGTCTGTGTGTGACTCAGGAGGTTGAGAAAGCAAAGAAAAAAGACAAACCAAAGCCGAAGAAAGTGAAGGTGGGTGTTCTCCTGCATGTTAATGTTTCTCCTTCTCCAATTAATAATCAGTAAACATACTGATCCATAAATCACACAAGTGTTGTGTTTGTAACGATGTCTCTGAGTTCACCATCTCTGTGAGAGTGACGTCGGCCCTGCAGGACAGAAAACATCAGCATTTCAGAAAATGGTTGTTTTTTTTGACCCCTTAAGGGCCACCGTCTTTTTGTGGATGTGTTATAGGTGTCACATGCTGACTTGTGTGTGTTTGTCGTCAGGCTCTGTCTGATGAAGAGGAGGAGAAGGAGAAGGAGGATGAAGAGAAGGGTTCACAGAAGAAGACGACGACAGAGGTTAAATCGAAGGTGAGTGAAACAGAACCGTGAGATCATGACACATGACTCCGTCGTGAGGCTGTGAAGGGGGAAACAACTTAAAAATAAAAACACGAGGGATGATCTGATTCGATAAACATTTGAATTTAGTGTACGAGTCATGTGAGAGTTTAACTCAAGTCATTTAAAAAAATGTTTTTCAGTCTCCAGAGAACGATGCTGTAGATGAGAAGCCCAAGAAGCCGAAGAAGGAACAGCAGAAGGTGAGTGCTGGTGCTTGAATTCTGCTGTTTCTCATGTTCAGTTTTTACAGGTAACATTTGTGCCTGTGTGTTTACCTGCAGAAAGTGAAGCCTGTCGAAAGAAAACCCAGTGAGGATGAGGAGGAGGAGGAGGAAGAGGAGGACAGTGATGGAGGAGACATGATGATGGTATGTTGGTCCTCCACACAGAAAGACTCTTCCTCTACTGTTTTAGGAGTTCTGTGTTCACACCTCTCTTTGATGTGATTAAACTCTTCTTCTCCTCTTTCATGATTAACATGAGCTTTCTCTCTCTCTCTCTCTCTCTCTCTCTCTCTCTGTGTGTGATCGTCAGAGTGCTGAGGATGCGTTAGCTGAACAGTCAAAGCAGCAGGAAGACGACCCGTTCGCCAACCTCAGCAAGAAGGAGAAGAAGAAGAAAAAGAAGATGGTAAGTATTTTGTTTCCTGGTGACGATGTTTTTCTTTGTCTCACTTACCCGATAAGTCACGGTGAGTCGATGTGGGCGGAGTTTTCTTGATGTGAATAAGCACACATGTTGTGTTTTTAACAGATGGAGTATTAGCTCTATGGTTCATGTATTTAGTGTTATATTGTTTGTATTTCTCTGTGTATGATGACAGATGGAGTATGAGCGTCAGGTGGCCAGTGTTCGTGCTCAGAACGCTCTGGAAGGAGACTTCTCCATCTCTCAGGCTGAGATGTCGTCCAGACAGGCCATGCTGGAGAACGCCTCCGACATTAAGGTTCACTATTTATGATTTCACATATAAAGGTTCAGATTTAAAAGTTCGGTGATGTGATTCTTCTGGGTTTAAAGCAAAGCCAAAGATTGTCAGATTTGAAATGTGAAATACAAGACTTTAAAGGAGCAATCTGTAACTCTGACACCTAGTGTTTGAAATTGGTACTGCAGTCCATATTCTCAATGTTGTCGAGAGCTTTTGCTGCATTTTCATCTTTTGTCAATCACATCCGTTTTGATAGAATGGTTCAGTGTTTATGATTTCAGACGTAAGGTTGATCTGGTTGTTATTGTATGTAAAAAAAACTTTACATACAAAACTTAAAACTTGTGTTTCTTCTGCAGTTGGAGAAGTTCAGTATTTCTGCTCACGGTAAAGAGCTGTTTGTCAACGCCGACCTTCTGATCGTGGCCGGGAGAAGATACGGTCTGGTCGGACCCAACGGGTAAAAAAAAAAAAAAAAACTCAGATTTCACTTTGTTTGGTTAACTGTTTTGACCATAAGCTAATCATCATCAGCTGTGTGTGTAACCATGGTAACAATACACTACGTTTGTTGTTCTGATGTTTCAGTAAAGGGAAAACCACGTTACTGAAGCACATCGCCAACAGAGCGCTCAGTATTCCTCCAAATATCGACGTGCTGCTGTGTGAGCAAGGTGACTCACCTGTCTACACGCCTGTGTCTAAATATCTACAACGCTCTGTGTACTTAATATAATACTGCTCCCCTGTCCTTCCGTCGGTCTCTGCAGAGGTGGTCGCTGACGACACTCCGGCGGTGCAGGCGGTGTTGAAGGCCGACACTCGGCGTCTGAAGCTTCTGGAGGAGGAGAAACGTCTGCAGATTCGTCTGGAGCGAGGAGAGGACTGTGTGGCTGAGAGGCTGGATAAGGTGAGTGTGTCTGCGACCACCAGAGTCAGCAGGATGATGGTCAGATCAAACAGAACCTCTGCCTGATATCTGACGTGTTTACAGGGAACAGATGCTTCAGTCTTTATTATTTCAGATACAGTAAGAATGTGTCGGTTTAACCTGCCTCTCTGTGGCTCCCCCCCCCCCCCAGGTGTACGAGGAGCTCAGGGCCATCGGGGCTGCTGCGGCGGAGGCTAAAGCTCGTAGGATCCTGGCTGGTCTGTCGTTCACCCCCGAGATGCAGAACAGACCCACCAAGAGGTTCTCTGGAGGCTGGAGGATGAGGGTCTCTCTGGCCAGGTAAACCAGCAGACATACTGGGTGAACTGGTCCCACAGTATGAGCCAGATAGAAGCTGTTTTTTTTTTTTTTACCTGTTCTCCCCCTCTGATCCCCAGAGCTCTGTTCATGGAGCCCACCCTGCTGATGCTGGATGAACCCACCAACCACCTGGACCTGAACGCCGTCATCTGGCTCAACAAGTACGCATCACACATCCCACGTTACTACATTTTTCACAGCGCTAATAACTTAAGACAAACAAGGACGCAGTCTCATTAGCGTCACCTTTGGTTTTAGAAGCAGATGTTTGAAGCCCATCGGTGGGGGTCGCCATATTGGAAATGCTGTCTCAAACCATCTTTCAATCAACCTAGAAACAGACAAAGATTCAGAGCCTGACAAACAGCCACAGCACGCCAGCCTCTCAGTGTGATAAGCCACGCCCCTAATTATAAATACCATAAAATTCTTCATAAAATAAAGAATTCACACCCCGTACACTGAGTGTGTTTACATTTACTTTTTGTGTTTGTGCACGTGAACAAACATCATATCTCGATTTCTACAAACCGAGAAAAGGTCTTATCCCAATTTTGCTTCCTGGAGAACTCTGAAAAAAAAACTAGTACACGCCTTACTCCGATTTCTGAAAGCTGCCTATTACCTGCGCAGGCGGGGACTAAGCCAAGCCACGCATCAGCAAAACAAACATGGCAGCGGCAATGAGAGCGAATCACTTCTGGAACGAAGGAGAAACTGAGTTTTGTCTTTCGCTTTTGAAAGAATTAAATATCTGTCAGGTGATGGCATGTGTAGTATTTTCTGTCGCTCTCTTCTCCCAATGCTAGAAATGTGATTGATACTGCTGGTTCAGGGAGAACAGTCTCCATCTTTGAACTCTTGTCGTCATGCTGCCGTGTGGAGAATTTATTATATTCATAATGTTTATCATTTCAATATGACTTTCTGTTACAGCTACCTTCAGGGCTGGAAGAAAACTCTCCTCATAGTTTCTCACGACCAGAGTTTCCTGGACGAAGTTTGTACGGACATCATCCATTTAGACTACCAGAAGCTCTTCTACTACAGAGGGAACTACTGTGAGTGTGTCACACACAGACCTGTGTGTGTCTCTGTGTGCTTAATATCACTGCAAACATTATGTTATTTATTATAGTGTTTTAAACTTCAAACTGTTAACTTTGCCTGCTGCCTTGTTCGGGACTCTCTCGTTTCCTCGTGGTCACATAAAGGTTAAAAAAAAAAAACATGATCCTTTAATACACATGTTGGTCGTTTTACTTTATATCACAGAGTTCAGTAAATGTTTCTTGAAAGGAAGAATGTGCAACTTTTTGATCCAGTAGATGACACCAAAACAAACTGCTGTTTGGCCACACCTCCTCCATACTGAAGCCCCCGCTCTCCTCCATAGACACACCTCCAACCCCCCTACTCGAGTTTGCACAAAGGAGTTTAGTTAAAAAACGAACTTAGCCCAAGCTGCATTGTTGTGTTAGCATGCTAATGTTAGCACTCTTTAGTTAGCGCATAGCTTCACATTGCATGTAAACTGACACAGAATGAGGGTGGTCTAAAAACTCTTACTAACATTCAAATAATCAGTGAGTATGTTCTTCTTCTTGAGATGAGATTCAACTTTATTGTCATTACACATATACAAGTATAGAGTAACGAAATGAGGTTTGGCATCTCACCAGAAGTGCAAATAAGCAGAAAGTGTCTGTGCTATGTACAGTAATTACAAAATTTACAGATGTAGACTAAAAAAAGTGAATTATTAGGTATATCTGGATGGCTGGATTAATGGGCTGCTATAAATATAAGTGTATTTTTAGGATTATAATATACAGATTAAGGTGCAGTGAGCATGCTATACTAGTTTACAGATAATATAAAGAATATGGACATAATATGAACATACTATAATACAGGTGGATGAGAGATGTGTGTGTGTGTGACCAGGAGGAGTGGTGGGGGGATGATGGGTGTGAGGTGATATGCAGGGGAAAGTCCTAGTCCTAGACAGTCTCTAGTCCTTTACTAAAACAGCTTTTATACACAAGGGGAGGAGCCGGCTGTCCCGTCCATGTAAACACAGCTCTGACAACAACACAGCCAGCGGGACTCGAGCTTCTCACTCATTGTAGACAGTCATGACTCAGAGACACATTTACACAGGATAGACTTGATTTTTTTTGCTGTATTTGTGTGAAATGTTGCACATTCTTTTGTTTAATGAGAAAACAAGCTGTTGTTGTTTCCACATAGTAACCTCTGAGCTCTGTTTGTGTTTCAGTGACCTTTAAGAAGATGTACGTTCAGAAACAGAAGGAGCAGCAGAAACAGTACGACAAACAGGAGAAGAAACTCAAAGAGCTGAAGGCAGGGGGCAAATCCACCAAACAGGCTGTGAGTGGGACCCCCTCCATAAATATAATAATGATTATAGAAATCGATAATGCTGTATTAATTAAATATGTATGTTTATAAATCTCAGGAGAAGCAGACAAAGGAGGCTCTGACCAGGAAGCAGCAGAAGGGGAAGAAGAAGGGACCTCAGGAGGAGGAGAGCCAGGACGCCACAGAGCTGCTGAAGAGACCTAAAGAGTACACCGTCAAGTTCACCTTCCCCAACCCCCCACCTCTGTCGCCCCCCATACTCGGCCTGCACAGTAAGAACACCTGTAAACCTGTACACTCCGCTGTGTCTGTCAACATCTGGCAGAGTCTCTGTAGCATGTTTGATGAGGGGAAGAAATCAGTGTCCTCTCTGTGTTTGGATTTAAACACGATGTCTCCGCCTGTGCTCAGGTGTGGACTTCTGCTACGACGCTCAGAAACCGCTCTTCAAAAACGTCGACTTTGGAATCGACATGGACTCCAGGAGTGAGTATGACCTCTGTGGTAGCCTTCAACTTTGTTAGCTGTAACTTTAGGCTGTATGTACAGATGGACAGCGTGCCTCAGCCTCCTCCTGAGAAACATGACCACGCTGATTCAGACTCAGTTCTGATGTTCTGTCTTCTCTTTTATTATCAGTAATAATATTCAGAATGTGTTTGTCCCTCCTGCAGTCTGTATTGTGGGTCCTAATGGGGTGGGGAAGAGTACTCTGCTGCTGCTGCTCACTGGGAAACTAAACCCTGTGAGTATGACAAGTTTCAAATGCTACTTTAATAAATAAATCAACCTGAGAATATTTAATAAGACAGATTATCATACTGACTGACTGAGCTGTGTGTTTGTGTTTCAGACTAAAGGAGAGATGAGGAAGAATCATCGTCTGGTGAGTATCTCGCACTGTTTCTGCTCTAAACTGTTTTCTTATAAAGTCTGACAACATAAAAACACGTCTTTACTCCTTTTTTAAGAGAAAACCTATTCAGACTGAAAGCCTTTGGACACCGAGTCTGGTTTTCTTTCACCGGGATTGACGCATGTTTAAGAAGAAATACGATCTCATGTTGTTTTAATCTTCTTCGCAAACTGACTCTGAACCTTGCGTTAGTTTCATTTTGTTGGAACAGGTTTGATTTTCTGTGGGGTGTTTTTGTATTCCAACCCTGTGTGTGTGTGGCTGGCTGTGTGTGTGTGTGTGTGGGGCGCTGTGCATGTGTATGTACCTACCTCAAACATACTGCCAACTGCTGTCCCTGATAAGTTGCTTTGTGGACATTAGTGTTCAAACTGGCGATCGGGATAATTTTACAGCTCCTTTTCAACAATCACTCTCGTTATCACCATGTTAAACTCTCCTTTATCACCAAGCGAAACTCTTCCTTATTGACAGGCGAAACTCTCCTTTATCACCAGGCGAAACTCTCCTTTATCACCAAGCGAAACTCTCCTTTATCACCAGGTGAAACTCTCCTTTATCACCATGTGAAACTCTCCTTTATCACCAGGTGAAACTCTCCTTTATCACCATGTGAAACTCTCCTTTATCACCAGGTGAAACTCTCCTTCATCACCAGGCCAAACTCTCCTTTATCACCATGTGAAACTCTCCTTCATCACCAGGCCAAACTCTCCTTTATCACCAGGTGAAACTCTCCTTCATCACCAGGCCAAACTCTCCTTTATCACCAGGTGAAACTCTCCTTCATCACCAGGCCAAACTCTCCTTTATCACCAGGTGAAACTCTCCTTTATCACCAGGTGAAACTCTCCTTTATCACCAGGTGAAACTCTCCTTTATCACCAGGTGAAACTCTCCTTTATCACCAGGCCAAACTCTCCTTTATCACCTGGCCAAACTCTCCTTTATCACCAGGTGAAACTCTCCTTTATCACCTGGCCAAACTCTCCTTTATCACCAGGTGAAACTCTCCTTTATCACCTGGCCAAACTCTCCTTTATCACCAGGTGAAACTCTCCTTTATCACCAGGCCAAACTCTCCTCGCTCTTGACTTGTTTTCTTGTGGAAGGACCCTGTTTTATTTCTTCAAGGAGTGAAAGAACCTGAAAAATCATCTTCACTGTTTGATCCCTCTGTGTGATGAGTACGACACATTTAGTCTCATGCTGCGAGTTTTCACAATGAATAGATAAATAAACACAGACTGTGTGCAAAGACCTTGAGGCTGCAGGAGTCATCTCCCCACCTGTCTCCTGTGCTGTGATTTAGTACTCGAGTGCAAGGCTTGGATCCAAGTTCGTCTTGAAGTTTTCCATACTTTATCATTTAAGATTTAACGTTTGTGTCTGCAGAAAGTGGGCTTCTTTAACCAGCAGTACGCAGACCAGCTGAACATGGAGGAGACCGCCACTGAGTACCTGATGAGGAACTTCAACCTCCCCTATCAGGACGGCAGGAAGTGTCTAGGCAGGTTTGGACTGGAGAGCCACGCCCACACCATCCAGATCTCCAAACTCTCAGGTGACAACACGGAAAATCAGAACGTCAGAATAATAGTCGGAACGTAAAGAGTGTCACTGTCCGATGTTCTCTGTGAGTCTCTTGAGATTGTGTCACGTTCAAACACTGTGGGATTTTCTAACTCTCCGTGTCATGTGTTTTTAGGAGGTCAGAAGGCTCGAGTTGTGTTCGCTGAACTTTCCTGTCGTCAGCCCGATGTTCTCATCCTGGTGAGAAACTCTCCCCTAATTAATACTTTGATCTACTCACTCTTAAGTGTGATGATTAATTTTGACTGATCAGTGAACGTTTCTCTGACAGGATGAACCCACCAACAATCTGGACATCGAGTCGATCGACGCCCTCTCAGAGGCCATCAACGAATACAAAGGAGGTGAGAACAAGTTTTTGTTTTGAGGAACAAGGAGTTGTGAATTAGAATGCAACATAATTAAGCGCAAATGGCGCATGAAATTGTCCTTTGCTCGAGCTACAATTGCCTGTGTCCTGCATTGTTGTGTTAGCATGCTAATGTTAGTGCTCTTTAGTTTAGTGATCTGAAAACACTTGTATGACATCCGAATAATCAGTATGTTCTTCCTGTTCTCGCTAGTCCTTGACTAAAACAGCTTTTATACACAAGGGGAGGAGCCGGCCGTCCATGTAAACACGGCTCTGACAACAACACAACCAGCGGGACTCGAGCTTCTCACTCATTGTAGACAGTCATGACTCAGAGAGACATTTACACAGGATAGACTTGATTTCTGCTGTATTTGTGTGTAAAATGTTGCACATTCTTCCTCTAAAGAGGCGTCAGTAAGATGTGTACGGAGTCACATTGTTAATCTGTGTGCGTGTGTGTTTCAGCCGTGATCATTGTGAGTCACGACGCTCGGCTCATCACAGAGACTCAGTGTACGATGTGGGTGGTGGAGGACCGCAGCATCAACCAGATCGATGGAGACTTCGACGACTACAAGAGGGAGGTGCTGGAGTCTCTGGGAGAGACCATGATCAACAAGGTCAACCCCTGAACTGCATCACACACCTGAGCTCTCTCCGGACTCGTCCTGCTCCTCATGTGGACTGACAGCATGTTTCTCTTCTCGGTTCAATAATAAAACACAGATCTGTATTCGGTCTCTGTTCTGGACTCATCCTGCAGGTTTTTAACCTGAGAACGTTTTTACCTGAGAACGCCTGAACACAGAGCCTGAAGGTCAATAAATAAATCATCTATCATCAGCTTTTAATGAGCAGATTTCTTTATTTACACCGACATGAACATCGTAACACACGTGATGATGTCACACAGCATCACCCGTCTCCTCTTCATCACTTCAGGTACGCTCCGTACGTCTTCCTCACTTTGGCCACCTCCCCCTCATCAGGTGTAATGTCACCGTACCAGGTGTACCAGCTGTCACCTGACATTAGGGAGGGAGCAGGGGGGGTGGAGCCCACTGCATCATGGGAGTTGGAGTAATCTTCTTCTAAAAACTCAACGTATGGGATCTGAAAGGGGAGTAGACCTGAGAGAGAGAGAGAGAGAGAGAGAGAGGGTGGGTTAGTGACAAAACTAACTGGGTGCATCCGAATTGCCAAGTACCTACTCAATCTGGCAGTAGACAGTACCGACTATCCGTGCTATCGTTTGTTTTGATTTGGAGGCGCACGTGAAGTGAAGATTTACGTTTAATTTCGCAAAGCATTGTGGGTGGTAAAATACAATTAATTTCCTGAAAACACGCATCCGATCCATACTGCATAAAACCCGGAAGTTAGTATCCATGTTGAAATGTTCAGTATACTGAGGTGGACACAAAATTCCTACTAAATGACCACGAAAGTTCAGTGTACTGAAACTCACTACTAAAAAGTACGTACTGCCTACTGAACTGTGAAAATTCAGAAAGGGCCATTGTCTCGCTATTCAAGCATCCAGTGTGTGAACGTGAGAGGCGACCTTAACTGACCCCTGGTGGGTCTAATGAGGACTAGTGAGGAAAGAAGCACAGGTGGCGTTTCTTATTATATATTTCAATAAGATCATTGGATGTAATGCAGAAGTATTTAACATCAGACTCAGTATATGTTTAATATGAGTTTACATGATAATCAGCTGATCCTTTCAGTTTTCTAGATGAATCAGGGATGTGATCCGCATTGGACAAAAAGTTAACTCATGAAGGTAGAAAATAAAAAGTATCCAGAGATCTTATCAGACATGAGGTGTTTACCTGATAAAAATCATAATTCCATATTGATGATCTGAAGTTAATGAATCTGGATTTCATCAGTAACTTTAAATGTTTGTCATAACAAATACAGCAGCAGGAGTGTGCCGAGTGTCTCTGATCTTAAACTGGGAACGTGCAGAGAAAAACTGGCAACATGGACGGATAAAGTTTATTTTAACATATGTCAGACTGAAAGTCGAACACAACATACAACTCAGAGTGAACCCTGGGGCGCTGTTGGCCTAGTGGTTACTTCGGGCGGCCCATGTACGGAGCCAACAGTCCTCCTAGTGGACGGCCCGGGTTCTAATCCGCATGTCATCCGCCACTCTCCCTGATTTCTGACTGTCCAGCGCCTTGTCTCTAAATTAAGGCATAAAAAGCCCCCCTAAACAACAATAAGTGAAATCCTGTTGCCAGCAGGTGGCGCCACAGAGTGAAAGGTGCTGACCTGTTTTCTTCTCTGTAGTTCAGACTTTAATAATTGTGTCGGAGGTAAATAAATAAAAGTAACTGCAGGAATAGAAGCCTTTGTTTTGGAACACCGTAACCGTTACATAAATACACACACATACATGAAGTTTGTTTACGGTGACGTACCGTGATCTCTGGACGTGTTGATCGCCTCGGTCAGCTTCTTCTGCTGCTTCATACACACACCTGCACACACACAACATCTGAGTTATCACCTGCGCAAACTCAAACACCTCTAAAAAAAAGATTTGTAGGTTGTAGTGTGAGTGAGGAGGGAGCGGTTTGAGAGAGACCGATACTGTGGACTCACCTGTTCGGGTGGGATCATAAACCTCTCCAGTGTGAGGGCTGATGAACTGCTGCAGCAGCTTCACATTCTGCAGAACACACAGACAGGTGAGCTTAGCACAGGTAAGCTCTGAGTAGGTTTGTTATAAAAACCAGACTTAGATATGATGCGAGTAGAAATGAATCCTCTGAGATGTAAACTCACCTGGTGATGGATGACAACCTTCGGATCCCGACATATTGGGCAGGGGTTCCCACAAACCTTATCTCCTCTCTGCAGAAACACAAACATGTGACAGTCACTTTAAATCTGTCTGACCCATGGGGATTCTTAAAATTAAAGTAACATGAGTTAAAACTAATGTAAACTGGATTAAGATCCATCTTAATATGGATTCAATGTAGTGCAATGGATTAAAGTAGAATGTTTACAATGCAGGTCTTGCGGGTCTTCTGTGGGGGGATCCCTCCTTTGTGGTTCCTCCTGTACCCGGCCCACACTGGACTGGTTCCATACTTGTCTGTGTACTCTGTCAGGGGGGGACGATAAAGTGTTAAACCCGCTTTTAAGGCCAACAATGAGACTGTCCGCTTGTTCACTCACCTTCACTCTCCAGGTATTCCCAGGGTTTGTCCTTGTACCGGGACTGAGCCTCAGCAGCCTGAGGAGTTTCTTCATCATGCAGCGAGGCCGGGCTGCTATAGAAGCGACAAGGAGGTACACCTGGACATGGTCTGACAGGTAACCTCACAGGTAACCTCTGCAGACATGACTAGAGGAAAGAGAACATCACATCAGCAAAGTCATCCTGAACACCTTAATAACTTGTGCTATATAATTTAAGTTTATTATTATCCAAATATAGTATGTAAACATAACTTTAAAAAACAACAACTTTAAAACTGTCTTTATTAAAAGCCTAACTTGTAAACATGACTGTAACTCTTAAACTGCATCCATCACTGTTGTTATTGAATGATTTCAGAATTTTCTGCAGTTAGCTGACGAAACCACTACTATATATATTATGTGTTACAGCATTCACTGTGTTTTTAATTTAAAAAAAAAACATTTAGAATTTAATAAAATTAAATCTTATGGAATATGCCCTTACGGCACTGTTGCTGTTGACTAACGAGCTAGAAAGCTAATCAGAAGACCTGATAACTTCTTACACATACAAATAAACGGAACGCGAGTATATCAATTGCATGATTTAAAATAATACCTGATATTGACGCAACGGGAGAGTAATTGATGGCGATAAACGACACAGAACCTTCACAGCGCCGTGCATGGAGGCGGCCATTTTTCTTCTGTCATGAGGGCAGTAGACCTACGTCAGAGTTTAAAGACAAACATTATCCTATCAATAACCACAACAATTATATTCATATAAGTAACATTTTTGTTTTATTTTTACATCAAATTATTCCTCAACGAATACTTATTTGTTCATAAAGCGTATATCTAGTGTGCTGCATTGTCTTTATGTCCAGTTTTGTTTTCTGTTAATAGATCACCTGACCATCACGGATTGACAGATGGACATAGGCCTACCACCAGTCGCCATTTTGACAACCTATTACTAACTTAATATGTATATGAAATAACCTCTAAAAAACAAGTATCTCGACAGTTTCTGAAATAATTTTTCATTCTTTATCAATTTACGTTGAAAAACGTCGACTTCATGGGGATTTCATCGAGTTATTTAACAATAACTACTCGCAAGCTGCGTGCTCCGCCATTATGACTTTGACAGGGCGGTGAAGGACGCTTGTGCGCCATTTTGCTTCAGACCAAAAAAGGAAAAAGCTGTGGCTGTGACGTAAAAATCGTCACGCAGTATAAATACTAAGTCCCTCCCTGTCGAGCTCATTCCTGGATTTGGTCAGAGGTAAGTGAAGTCATAAAGACAGCGGGACTTATATTTAACATTTTGTCCGTATTAACTGCGAAAGTCAAACTGAATTATACTCAAAAGACCAACAAAAGGACTTTGATGTGGACGAAGGACGAGGTAACTAGTCAGTCGGGATTAAATGTGTTTCTTTTTTGTGTGTTTTTCAGGTATGAATCCGCTTTACCGAAGACTGAACCGTCGAGGACTTTGAACAACTCTGCTCAAATTCATATTTTTTCTTCAAGTAATGGACATTTTATGACTTATTTTTTTGCCTCCAGTTTGATCCTGAAGGAAAAGACTAGCCTTTAGCTCTCACAGCCCCACCCATTTAGAAAGTCTTTAAAATTAAAACCATGAAGTTTTACGACAAAAAAATGAGAGAAATAAGTGCCTGAAAAAAAAAAAAGCACAGTTTATGTAAAACCCGAGACGCTGAGGATCTTAGGAAACAATAGTAAGTTGATTTCGAAGTTAATTGAGTTAATCGAGATAAATCAAATAAAAATAGTCTTTTTATTTTTTTATGAAGTTGGACAATACGGTAGCGGTTAGCTTTCTAGCTTAGCATTGCTCTTT
Source organism: Labrus bergylta (assembly GCF_963930695.1). NCBI lineage: Eukaryota > Metazoa > Chordata > Actinopteri > Labriformes > Labridae > Labrus > Labrus bergylta. The sequence goes on along the minus strand of NC_089213.1, from coordinate 6,470,060 downwards.
TGAATTTAGACATTATCGTAGTATGAGCTCACACAGGAAAGTGGACGGAGGCACGACGCTCCGTTTCTTTGTGTGTGAGACTGAGTGGACGGACTGTTGACAAATAAACTTAATTATTAATGATTATAGATGTAATTCGGTAATTATAACTATAAGCAATCTGCTGATAAAGATTGCCGCAGGCTTAAAAAAAAGTGGATGCCAGCTCAGGGGGAGTCGGGACTGCTTTGCCTTCAGATCTGTTTTTTAGGGGGGCTGCTCCACGGAACCAACACCCACCGCAATCTGCACATAAAGATTGCGTTTAGTTTGAGGATTGTGGACATATTTGATGAAGCACTGTGTGTTTTTTTTTGTATTTTTTTATTTTTTTGGTTTATGTCGATAATTATAGCACAGCACAGGGACTCAAAAAATGTTCTCGGCAATCTGCGGATAAAGATTGCAGGATGATTCAAAACAAGTCGGGACTGACAAACATGGCGGATCTGTGGTTGTTTGTTTCCCCCCTCTCGATGGGGGGAGGGGGGCGGGCGGTGTGACGGGGCTCCGGGGGGCTCTCGGAGCTTTATTTTGGAGATTTTGTTTTTTTTTGTTTTTAACAAACTGAACGAAAACAGGGGCGATGAAGTCCACGGCATTGTGTGAGATGTGTCCCGTGTTGTTCTTCCACGGTCGGTGCTAGTGGGGAGCCATTGTTTGCGGTGCAAGGGAGTGAAGCGGTTAACGGGTGGGGGCGGGGCGGGCTCTGAGGAGCAGCTCGCCCGGCTGCTCCCTCCCCTCTGTGAGGCCTGTTTGTCAGCGCACACAGGCCTTTTATAGGCAGCTCAGCTTCCCCTTGCATAAGCCAGGCGGATTCATTCAGCATCAATGTTCCCTGTTTTTAACTAAGGGCCAGAACAAATAGCCTTAATTACAGTAAATGTTGAATATACATGGCTTGTTCTTTTCGATTGTGTATCCATACTAATGTACCAGTGATCTATTTAAATATGTAATAACACAGTATGTTTCCCCCACTGAAGCAGGACCAGGTCATGTCTAACACATAGGTGTCTATGTGTAACTACTACTGTGACGTTTACAGGAGTTGTGTTATTTGCAGTGTTGAGGAGATCTGAGACTTTATAAAACTTCGTTGCCCGGGTAAGACCTAACTGATTCTCACATCATCACATTAACGATCAGCTGATTGCAGCCAGGGGTGTCTTGAGTGTATGTCAGTACATGAACATGACACAGGGGCGCACAGAGAGAGGTTCATTATGAAGACATAAACATGGAAGTGCATGCTTCTCCCTGTTACATATATATTTATATACGACCCATGTGGTGGTTGATCATAAGACCTTAGAGATTATAGCAGACAACTCGCTGCTCTTAAAATAACCGATCAGTCTTCAGTAAGCGATGACATTCAGATACATGTTTGTACTTTCACTGATCAGTATTTAGTAAGTGATAACATTCAGATACATGTTTGTACTTTCACTGATCAGTATTTAGTAAGTGATAACATTCAGATACATGTTTGTACTGTAACAGTTGGACAAATGTGTATTGTGTTTATTGTGCAACTGCACATACAGTGTGTGTAAACATAGTGACCTGTAGGGGGCGGTAGGATGCTGACTGTCATGTAGATGCCTTCACACATACTACACATATATGAGACTCATTCTACAGTTTTCAAGCATCTCATTCATCAGCCTCTTTTTTTCTTTCTCACATATTTATTACTTAATTTGTCATTTTATTCTTTGTACCATCCACCGCTCCATCAGACGCCATATTAATGTGAAAACAGGCTTTTACTGATGTCTCTGTGCTCCTGTCTTGAGTGCCACACGTGTAAATAACTGCCAGAAGTGTTCATTAAAAAGTGATCAATAATAATCAGAAACAGTTATTCTTTAATTTCCTCTTCAGATGCTTCTTTTCTAACACCTGTTAGAGTTATCCTGATTCTGTCTTTGACACGTATAATCCATGTCCTGTTAAGATGTTTATAAATGAAGATGTGAATTCTTTTTGTCAGTAAGTTATAATCCTTCATGTGTGTTATCACTGCTTCAGCATGATCACACACTCACATGTACACACAAAGGATCCGTCACGCTGTAAATCCTCCTGCAGTCTTAGACCCTGGTCCTGCTCCCTGCTGATCCTCAGTCTGGGTGAACCATGAAACTCTACTGATGTTTCACATGACAAGTCCACCTGCGTAGGTGTTTGAGCTGACCGGGAAGGTGGTAAGGCGTTTATACCACTGCAACAAACCAAAAAAAAAAACTTTTATGCACCGAATAGTGGATCATTTCTTGTTTTCAAACTTCTGCACACTGACCTACATAACGTGTTTGTGCGATTTTGGCCGTTGAATTAGTTTGCTTTCAGTTTCTGATGTAACTTGTCCTCTGCTCCATACCTGTCTCATGAAAAAAGTTTGGTAAAAACGTCTGCGCTCCTTGACGCTATCGACAGTTAAAACTTCAGATCGTTTCGTTTTAAATCGGGTGTTATCGTAAAGTTTCGAAGTATCGGGAAGTTAGTTGTGTCTGAGTGTGAGCCTTTTTGGAGTGTACTGCTCTGCAGGTGTATCCAGGTGTGTTTGCCTGTCAGATCCTGGTACAGGTGTGCGTACCTCCATGCTGTGTGCATGTCTTTGACTCAGACCAGTGTTTGTCTGGATGGTGGTCTCACTCTGGTGTCAGGTTGGGTGTTGTTCTGTTGGGTGGAGCTCCTCTGAAAGGCGAACAGTCCATTAACTCCGCAGGTGACATGCTCACCTCTCTGTGCTGGACACTGTGTTCCAGGTCTATTAAGTAGGATAGGTGTTTAAATAATTACACGTGCATGTTTCAGGTGTATTGAGTTGTACAGGTGTGTGTTTCAGGTGTATTAAATATTGCATGTGTGTGTTTCAGGTATGGCAGTGGGACCTGTAGACCCCCGAGACATCCTGAAAGGTGTGGAGGCTCTCCTAGGGAAGGATGGAGAGCTGCGCAGCCTGGAGGGCGTCCCAAAGGTGTTCAGGTGAGGACACACTGATGTGTTAAGTGTTAAAGCTCTGACCTAAATCTACCTGTATGTCATGTCTTACACCTGTGCTCTGTCCTCTGCAGTCTGATGAAAGCTTCCACTAAGATGGTCAGCAGGTGTATGTACCTGAACATCCTGCTGCAGACCAAGTCGCATGACATTCTCAACAGGTAAGGTGCTCCTGCGTGTTTCTGAATTCTGAGACTGGCGGGAAATAATCCCATGGATTTAAATGCTTAAATTTAAGATATGGGATGATTTTGAAGTTGGCACCTGTGGGTTTAAAGATCAAATAAAACCTCTGAGTATAATAACAATGTTCACTTCATGACTTAGACTGTATAACCAAACGGACAGCGTGCCTCAGCCTCCTCCTGTTGTTTAGGATGAAGCCAGAATATCCTGTTGTAGCAGGTTTGACAAGGTTTTAATTTGGGGTGCCAGTCAGTCAAGTCTGACAAATAAAAATTAAATGCAAACAAAAAATAGTCAACCTGCTCAAAATATGACATAAGCAAGAGCCTCAAAACAATCAAACAAAACAGCAATGCGATTTCAATAATATATATTATCACATGTATCAACCACACTGCAAACAAAATGAATGTGCGCACTGTGTGTGCGCGTTTCACTGTCTGTGTTTGTCACTCCCTTCCGGCAAAAGTCCGCTCCAGTATATCCACAACCCACAGTTCAGTCCATTTCAGTTGGGCGCTGACATATTGCAAATTTGTTAATTGAATCTGGACAGTAGAGATTGCCTGGAAGGGCGGCGGTAATTATGTCACTCCGCTTCCCCTCAGGGTACTCTGTGGGTAAACGGCCCACAGCGGAACAGAAAGGTCTGGAATTATACTGCAGCCAGGCAGCATGGGGGAGCTTTAAATATTCTGGCTTCACTTGAGGCGAGGCATTCTGCTGTCCATTCTTTATACAGCCTAAACTTCATGATGTTAGGAAATTAAACTGATTCTGACACTGATGACGATGATGATGTCAGCAGCCGTGTGGTGTTTGAGACTTTAAGTGACCTCTGGGCGTAGTTATAACTGTTTATCTGTTACAGGTTCATCAGGGTCGGGGGCTACAGGCTGCTCAACTCCTGGCTCACCTACTCAAAGACCACAAACAACACCCCCCTGCTGCAGCTCATCCTGCTCACTCTGCAGAAACTGCCCCTGAAGGTGGACCATCTCAAACAGGTATAGTCGGCTGACCCACCCCAAACCTACTCCCCCTCCTCTGTATTATCCTCCTCCTGTGATCAATCAGAAACATGTATGTGTGACGGCAGTGAATGTGACACGTGTTGCATGTTTTCATGTTTCAGAATAACACGGCTAAACTGGTGAAGCAGCTGAGTAAGACTGCGGACACTGAAGGTCAGTTTAACTGTAACTTTGTTTATTCATCATTAATAATGATTCAGTTTTTATCTCAAACCTCACTGTAATGTTGTGTTATTGTAAGATTTGTAATACCTGTTTTACTTAAAAAGTGGGCTATGACCTACATATCAATTGAAGAGATATTTGTGTAAAGAATGCAGAGACATGCAGCGGCATGACAGCAAGTGCAGACGCCACCACACTCTTTAAGCGCGACCTGTAATGGTTGAAAATTAACCCCCGTTCATTGTGTGTGTGTTTCAGAACTGAGGAAGTTGGCATCGGTGCTGGTCGAAGGCTGGATGGCGACGATCCGCTCACAGAGTGTGGCAAGCAGCAGCAGCTCCCCCGCTGGTAAGAACACAGAACTGCACTTCACTAGATTTAAAAATGTGTGTGTACAACAGGTGTGTGTGTGTGTGTGCGTGCATCAATCTCCCCCTCATGTGTCCGTTTCTGTTCATGTAGACAAGAAGAAGAAGCAGAAGGAGGAAAGCAAGGCTCCTGTGAGGGAGGTGAAGACCGTAGAAGAGGAGAAGAAGAAGGAGAAACCCAAGGCTCACGCTCCGAGTCACGCAAAGATCCGATCCATCGGTAACCATGACTACCACAAGTTAATGAACGCACGTTAAGTAAAGTCATGTGAACAGATTAATTAAGTATATGTTTGTGTGCAGGACTGGAGATTGATACTCCCAACCCCGCCCCCCCTAAGAAGGCACCCATCCCCCTTCAGCTGGGAGACAAATACAACATCAAACCCCCGCTCCTCAAGAGACCCAGGTACACACACACACACACACACACACACACACACACACACACACACACACACACACACACACACACACACACACACACACACACACAATGAAGCTCTAATTATAATGAATAAGGTGTAGTGTTCAGTGCTGCCCTCTCTGGCTGCTGATGGTACTAACAGGTCTACATCCGTCTCCAGCACGGGCCCCTCAGACGCCCCCCCACTGGAGAAGAAGTACAAACCTCTGAACATGCCCTCGAACTCCCCCAAAGAGATCAAAGTGAAGATCATCCCGGCTCAGCGTAAGTTTACACTCACTTTTAAGTATTCAAACTTTATGTAAAGCTTTCAGCTGTGGTGTTAACACGTCTCTGCCCCCGCTGCCCTCACAGCGATGGAGTGCACCGGCTTCCTGGACGCTCTGAACTCAGCCCCTGTACCGGGCATCAAGATCAAGAAGAAGAAACCTGGACCAGGTACTCCACCAGGGACCAAGGCCGTCTCCCCCACCTCTAACAAGGTGCTGACCCTCACACCTGTCTTTATGTGATACTTAATGTTCTTATTTCTGTTTGATGTGATCATGACCGTCTGCATGTTTCGTTTATAACACCTGGTCTCCCGGTTTGTCTTCAGGCGAATCCCTTTGATGGCAAACAGCCTTTCTCTTCTGCTAAACCGTCGTCACCTGAAGGTACGTCCTCCGCCCAATCTGAGGACAACCAGGACCTGGAGCAGCCCGGGACCCCGGTACCCTCTGAGGACCAAGAGAACTCTGAGAACGGTGAGATCCTGTCACTGAGAGTGTCACCTGTCTGTTTCTGGACGGTTGCCAATCTGTGAGTTTTTTTACCTGTCTGCGAGTGTGCATCCTGACACACCTGTTCCCCCTCTCTGCAGGTGAGAAGCCTAACGCGCTGTCGGAGCCTCGGGGAGAAGAAGAGCACTTGACAAAGAAAGGGAAGAAGAAGAAGACGGTTCACTGGGCCGAGGAGGAGCAGCTCAAACACTATTTCTACTTTGACCTGGACGAGACGGAAAGAGGTGAGAGCTGAGAGAAGTTGTGAAATTAAAATCTTACTGGATCCGGGTCCGTTCGGATCAGCCCCCACAGTTAAAACAAAAGCAGCGTGCTATGTAGACCAGCTATACCAATAGGTCGACTGTCTATTCTCTATCCGAGAGGCGTTCACTGACAATCAGACTGCACAGCTCTGACAGGACGATAGTTAAATCTATAAATAAATATTAACACAATGATAAATACTAATTTATATGATGACACTTGCATTGACAGTGAACGTGAATAAGATAAAGGACTTTGGCGAGGCGGCTAAGAGAGAGCTGATGATGGACAGGCAGACGTTTGAGATGGCCCGTCGTCATTCACATGATACCATGGAGGAGAGGGTCCCCTGGAGCCCCCCCAGACCCCTCACCCTGACCGGCAGCCTGGTGATCAACGGGGCCAACAGCACAGAGAAAATGACCCAACGAGACCGAGAGATGGGGATCCTGCAGGAGATCTTCCTCAACAAGGAGAGGTGGGATTATCTTTATTGGAATCTTTATTAAAGGGTAACTAAACCCCATATTTTCAGCTGTAATGCTCTGCCCTGGAATTTAAATGCATTAAAATGCATTTAGAATGTCAATGGGGAGGGCAGACACTATGCACATTTCTAACACAGTATTTCGAATTTCAGTACTCAAATGTCGAGATTGGGACTTGGATTGATCCATAACACTACTTAATACTCAAATACAGAGGTTTATAGTTGAAAAAAGTGGTTTTAGGGTTTAGTTACTCTTTAACAAAACACATTTTTTTAAATATCTTGACTGTGTACTGATGATGTCATTTCCTGTCTGGTAGTGTTCCTGACAGTCCTCATGAACCAGACCCAGAGCCGTATGAACCAATGCCTGCCCGCCTGATCCCCCTGGATGAGGTGAGTCCTCTCTCTCTCACACACACACACACACACACACACACACACACACACACACACACACACACACACACACACACACACACACACACACACACACACACACACACACACACACACACACACACACACACACACACACACACACACACAGATATAAAACCCTTCCTGTCCGTGTGCGTGTTTGTATTCATGTGTGCGTCTCTCCTCTCAGGACTCCTCCATGATGGATGAAGGATACGTGGAGCCCCTGGACCCCTCCTCCTCATTGGCGGGAGCTAACCTGCTCCAGACCGAGAGCTCCAAGCTTCCCCCCGTCCTCGCCAACCTGATGAATCTGAACAACAACAGAAGCCCCCAGATCAACCCCCCCGCCAACATCCCCCCCACAGCGCCAAATGTCAACGTGCAGGAGCTGCTCACCTCCATCATGGTACTTATCGTTATTCTGATTGTGTGTTGATGAGCTGCATCTTTTATTGTTGTTATTGTTGTTATTTACGTTATCATGATTTATGTTGATTCAGGGGGCGTCTGGCGGTCAGTCGACTGAAGATCTGATCAAACAGCCGGACTTCTCGGACAAGATCAAACAGCTGCTGGGCTCCCTGCAGCAGAGCCAGAACCAGAACCAGAATCAAGCAGGACCCCCACCAGGTAACCCACCGCTCCCCTGCTGTTAGAGTTAGTGGATGTGATCTTTCCTGAATATTAGACCTGATAAAGCAGGTTAAGCAAACTTAAGTAGTTTGTGTTGGTTTAGCTTCGTGGTTAGTGCGAGAGCCCTATGTTCACAAGCGTCCTCGTGGTCGTACCCGGTTTGAGTCGTATCCTGGATGTCACCCACCCCACCCCTCGTCTCCCAACATTTCCTGCTAAAATAATTAAAATAACATCTGTGTTAATTTTATTCTCCATCACATCAGGAAGTTTGTTTGTGTTCAGCCTAAAATAAAAAAAACAACTGTTGTGTGATGTCATAGTGATGTCATAACGAGGTATTAATGAACCCTGGTCTGTGTCTCTGCAGTGAACCCGGGTCTTCTGGGTCATGGTCCAGGCATGAACAACATGAACAACATGAACATGAACATGCACATGCAGATGCCCATGAACGGGGGCTACCCCCCCAACAACCCCCCCGGTGGACCCCGTTTCAACCACCCCCCACCTCCCCACAACCACGGACCCCCCTTCAACGCTGGTGGGCCACGCATGATGGGACCCCCGCCCGGCCAGGGCCGTGGTGACAATGGGAACTACTGGGGCGACGACTCCATGAGGGGTGGGCCGCACCGAGGCGGACCTTTCCACAGAGGAGGGCGGGGCCGAGGAGGAGAGCCGGGCTTCAGGGGGCGGGGCCGAGGAGGACCCCGAGGAGGACACAACAACATGAACGGTACATTAAATAGATGAAAAGATTATTTATATAGGAATTTAAAAACGTATTCTAATAATGTATACAATCAGGGCGTTATTTGTTGACTAATTAAATAATGAAGTAACACCAGGTTGGTTTGTGCGTGTGTCCTAATGTGTGTATTGTTGTGTGTTTTCTGCAGACATGTCTAAGAGGCCAGTGTGTCGTCACTTCATGATGAAAGGCAGCTGCAGGTATGAGAGTAATTGTGCCTTTTATCACCCGGGTGTGAACGGACCCCCACTTCCCCCAAACCACCCCGCTCACAACCAGCACCCCCAGCACGGACACTAGGGGGCGCTGCACCCTGAGGACACTATGGTGCAATGCACCCTGAGGACACTTGGGGGCGCTGCAGCCTGAGGACACATCTGAGATCAGTGTGCGAGGATCCTCTGAGGACTGATGACATTGCACAGGTGATGTCACCTGACGGAGGAGACAATGTTTTTTTTTTTTTAACAGTGTCTGATCATCATGATTGATCTGTCAAACAGGAAGTGATCGCTGATGATGATGATGTTTCTTTCTTCATCGGTTACACCTGCTCCTCTTCATCACTCATAAGAAGCACTTTATACGGAGAACAAACCTGTCAGGTGACTGATGAGGAGAAGGAACACCTGTCAGTTATTAATATTATCTGACAGCAGCTGCTACTGACTGTGTGTGTGTGAGGGTGCGAGTGTGTGATTAAACATCAGAACACTGTATATGTGAAGTGGGCGTGGCCTTAGTGACATCATCCACTGGTGTTTGGACGTCTTCTTGAAAACCTCCAGGTTGACATTGAGGCAGTTGCCGTGTTGTTGTTTTTTATTTTGATGTTTCAGGGCCTGAAGTGACCATATTTCGGCGAGTTTCTTTGGACAGAAGCCCGCCCTAAATCCTCCTCTAACTCTAAATGGGACCATAATTCACTAAATGAACATTATGCTGCGTTGAATAAGACCTGAGGCTCGTTAGGAAAAGGTTAACTGAGGGAATAAATCACTGGAGAAGTAGGACCATTTAATCATAGACTTCTGTTTGCAACCAGTGGAGTCGCCCTCTGCTGGACATTAGAGAAAATGCAGGTCTGAGGCTTCACTGTAAAACAAAGAGGCTCTGTCCACGGCTTATATACAGTCTACGATAACAGCTATGTGTGTGTGTGTGTGTGTGTGTGTGTGTGCGCGTGGGGGGGGGTCAGGTGTGTGCGCTCTGATCAGGTGTGTTCCCTGACAATCATGAGCAGGTGTTTGTATATTCTGTAGATTCAGTGTTGAGGTGAGCTGCTCTGAGGTCAGTTTGTTTTCTGTGAAAACTTTTGAGCTGCGTCTCTTTGGGACTTTAGTTAAAACGTCCCGTTTCTCCTCCATGTTTTTTTTTTTTATTTCTTATTTTTTTGATTCCGGAACATTCTCAGAGCGCCGGCCCTTTAAGACGTTCAGTTCCCTGTCAGTATGAACTGTTTGTAAGATACAGAAACACATTTATACATATTTCAGTTGTTTTGTACACAGTGTCATGAATAAATGTCAAATATAAGAAAGAGATGTTGTGGGTTATTTTTCTCCTTACACGAGATTTAAAAATAAAAATCAGCTGTTCACACACCTGAGAAAACTGCAGGTACCATCGTGAAACACACACTTGTGATAAACACCAACATTAATGGGGGTGGGAGGAAAAAAACAACAAGGAAATCCCTATGGCCGCCCTGACTAGTTGTCAGAAAGCTGCAGATATATTGATTTTAAGAAATATAAATAAAAGTGAAATACAAACCATATTCAATCATAAAACGCTACACACTAGACGATTTTGGGCCCCAGCAATTCGGAGAGACATTGTCTAAATCTAGGCTTGTCCAAAATGAGAATTTGTCTGAATAATCATCAAGTGTGTGGCGTCAACACGATTATTTTACCGCTCCCGATCGAGTCGTAGCCTTCCTGAGGCTCGAATTTTACGATTCCAGATCGGACTGCCTCAGATTACCTGAAATAGCCAATGAGAGCGAGCAGACCGGGAAGCTTTTGAACATAAAGCCCTCTTCTTGACCAGGATTTACCAGTGTGCTTCAGTGTGCTTCGTCCCGTTTTTTGTTTTTCAAAGCAAAACTTCTGAAGTCTCGTTTAATCACGTACGCTTCTGCGAGATCTCGTGTCTGTGGAATCGTTACTACAAACGGCAGGTGTGTGGCCAAATCGTCTAGTGCCACGGTCCACCCCTGGTCAATCCTCAGGACCCACCACCAACTCCTTAATGAAAAATCACGACCCAAATGTGGATATTCTTTAACCAAATACATGAATAGGTACACAACTTGATATAACAAAGAAAACAAACATCTTTAATAAACGCCTCAGAGACTTTTTGACATAATTTCACACCCACTGAAAACGGCTCCATGACCCACTTTTGGGTCAGGACCCACCACTTGAGAACCACTAGTCATGTGGGGCGGCAGAAGCTCAGTCTGTAGGGAACCAGAGGGTCGGCGGCTCAAGGATCCTGTTTGTGCATGTGTGTGTATTTCCTCCTTTGTGTGTGTCGCATGTTCAACAACAGAGTGTAAAAACTGAATTTCCCCTCGCGGGATTAATAAAGTATATCTAAAAGAAAAAAAAAGTTTGTGTGTGTGGATTATAATTCTTAAAAGTTCTCTCTGTGGCGTAACATTTGAAAATCCTCCAGTGTGTAGCCAGGTGGGTTTAGGTGTTCAGGGTCAGGACTCTGAAACAGGAAGTAGCATCCTCTTTGAGCCAATGGGAGTGTGTGTGTGTGTGTGTGTATCCGTGTAATTAGGGTGGGGTTGAGGGCAGCTGCTGAAGGTAAATGAGCGCCCTTTAACCCGCCTGCATTTGCAAATATTGATACAGAGCACACACACACACACACACACACACACACACACAGAGACAGCTCTCTGTGATGAATCTTCAAACATTCACTGGAGGAAAGTGGGTGGGGGTTAAGGACAGCTCAGCGTTAAACAGTCCCACATCCTGCTTACAGGCCAACACACACACACACACACACACACACACACACACACACACACACTTACACTACCAGACACACACGTATTGTTTAATGTACTACGAGTTGTTTGTTTTATCTGAAACAGAACAAGCTAACAGAGCTAATGTTGCTAACAGTGTGACTGAATGAAACGACATCAACGCTTTAACTGAACTCTGACCTAAGAGTGTGTATGAGGTCAGACGGTGACACACCCAATGCTTACCACAGACACACAGTCACAAAAAACTGTCACTTTGTACAGTTTTCATTAGATAAACTCCGACCCCTCAACCCCTTTGTCCCCTTCTCCTCTTGCCCCTGTCATCCTCCTGTAATCCTGTCGTCACATCTCCTCAGCTCCTTGGCCCTTCGTCTGCTCGCCCCCTCATCCTCTCGCCCACATCCTGTCCTCCTGTACTTTCATGTCCTCGCCACCCCTCCTCCTCATCCAGCTTGTCCCCTTGTCCTCTCAGCCCATCATCCTCTCCTCCTCATGCCTCCTCATCCTCACACGGGGACCAGAGGAGGGGATGAGGGGGCAAGTGGACAAGAGGACAAGGGGATGAGGTGATAAGAAGACAAGAGAACAAGGGGACGTCCCCATCTCCTCGTCTTTCTGTTCCCCCATCATCTCGCCCCCTCCTGTACTCTCGTCCCCTCGTCGCCTCCTTTCCTTATCCACCTTGTCCCGCCGTCCTGTTGCCCCCTCATCCCTGTCCCTAGTCTCCTTGTCCCCTTGGCGGCTCCCCTGCTTGCCCCCTCATACTACTGTGCCTTATTCCCTCATCTCCTCGTCCCTTCTTCCTTTTCGCCCCCTCATCCCCTCCTCCTCTCCTACTCAAGGTCCCAATGCACTCATGTCAACATGACGACGAGATGAAAGGGTTGATGATCCTCCTGTACTCTCTTCCCCTTGCTGCCTCATTTCCTCACCCTCTTCGTCTTTTTGCCTCCTTGTCCCCTTGTCAACTCCTCTGCTTGTCCCGTCATCCTCCTTTACTCGTCTTTTCCCTCATCTCCTCATGCTCGCCCCCTCATGCCCTCCTCTCATCCTCCTGCACTCACATCAACAGGAGGATGAGGGAACACAGGGGCTAAGGGAGAATGATGAGGGACGAAGAGGACAAGGAGACGAGATGACGCCATAACGTACTCTTGTCCCCTCATTCCCTTGGACTCTCATCCATTGTCCTCTTGCCCGCTCTGCCTCTCAACTCCTTTGTCTCTGCTCCCCTCTTCCCCTTTGTCTCCTCGCCTCATCATCCTCTCCTCCGCATGCACCCTTATCCTCCTGTTCACTCGTTAAAGTACAAGAGGAGAAGACGCGGGGACTCAAATACATATTAATCATCGCACAGTGTGTGTACAGAGTTCTTTGTGTGGATTCAAACATCCTTCAGCTTCAGCTCTGAGTCAACATGTTGACTTAGCAGGTAAGACTCATTCAGGTTCACCTTTGAGTCCTGAGCCAATCACAGAGAGACCAATCATCATCAACCGGCCTCCGATCCAGGTTCTCATGCTGACCTGTCCTTGGACCTGAGCCAAACATGCTCTCACACATGAACACGGCTCCACAAAATACCGATTAAAAAAAGTATTATTTATCGTCTATCACAGCGTCCAAACTGTGTGAAATCACAAATATAAGATGAGTGAACGCGGGGATGAACACGCAGGCGACTAGATGTCTGCTCTCTCCCTCATAGGAGTCGTTCTGTCGGGTGTGCAGAGAGCAGAGCGCCAAATCCTCTTAACAGATCCTGATAAATGAAGATATCGCAGTTTATTGGAGAGCACCCATACAGGCCAGACAAGTTTGAACACACTCCAGGGTTCTGACGCATTCGGCTGATCAATAATTGAGATTAACACAAAAAGAGGCACGGAAAGGTTTGAACACAAGTGACACTGAAAAGATGCTTCACAGTGAATTGATGAACTCTTTAAATCGGTGCCGATTTAAAGAGTTCATCCTGTCGAAACATGAAATACACACGCTCATTATTTTAAATTCACCTTTCTGTCGGAATTAACACCGAATCCTTAAATCACCTATTTTCTCAGGGAGGTTTGGTGAAGGCAGGAAGAGTTGCCGTGGCATTCCGGCATAGTGCGAGGGGGAGGGACATGGGGCGGGGCCACCGGGGACAAGGTGTTTAAATTCAGACAGGAGAGAGTGAAAGTACAGCAGATCTCTCAGAGCTGTGGTCTCCCTTCACTCTCACCTGAGCCAGGAACAGGTAAGAAACAGGATACAGGGTGTGTCCTCACAGGACACTGTACTGTTTGCTCGCTGCTTTTTAACTGTAACTGTTCAAGGATGTTTTTTTTTTTCTACTTTCCCTCTCCTAATCTCAAAGTTTATTCTGTTTTACCTGCATGTACCTCCTGCTTCACCTGTTCCAGTTTGTCCGCAAAGATGATCAGAGCAGTGCTGTCCCTCCTCCTGGTCCTGGGGGCCATTTCCTCCGCCTTTGCCGCCGGTGACAAAAAATACATCCCCAAGTCCGGAAGGAGGATCCCCCAGACCCTGTCTCGAGGTGTGTGACACACCTGAGATTTAATGATTTCATTATTTAATACAAAGGTACAGCAGAGAGTCACAGTGAGTGTGTGTGTGTGTGTGTGTGTTTCTGCAGGCTGGGGTGATCAGCTGATCTGGGCTCAGACGTATGAGGAGGCTCTATACTGGTCCAGGTCCAGGTAAGTCTGACTTGCAGGCGTCCATTAGACTCAGGTGTTCACGGATCTGATGTTTCAATTGTGATTTTTTAAATTTTATTTCAGGAACAAACCTCTGCTGGTCGTGTTTCACCTGGAAGATTGTCCTCACAGCCAAGGTGAGTCTTTATCTGCTCACGTCTGTGACATCACACCTCGCCTGTTTGATATCATACCTCACCTGTAGACATCACATCTCACCTGTTTGATATCATACCTCACCTGTAGACATCACATATCACCTGTAGACATCACATCTCACCTGTAGATATTACATCTCACCTGTTTGATATCATACCTCACCTGTAGACATCACATATCACCTGTAGACGTCACATCTCACCTGTTTGATATCATACCTCACCTGTAGACATCACATATCACCTGTAGACATCACACCTCACCTGTTTGATATCATACCTCACCTGTAGACATCACATGTGCCATGTTTGATCACACTTCACCTGTGGGGCACATTACACCTCACCTGTAGAAAACACTCCTCACTTGTAGAAAACATTCCTTACCTGTTTACCATCTCACCTGACCTTTGTCACCTGTGTGTCCTCCTGCAGCAATGAAGAAAGTCATTGCCAACAGCTTCGAGATCCAGAAGATCCTCGATGAAGAATTCATCGTCCTCAACCTGGTGGTGAGTAACTCACGTTTTCTGTTTGATGATAATAATTACATTTTAAACTAAAATCATTATAATTGTTATAATGCTTTAAAAGAGTTCAGTTAATGATGAGTAAACCAGTCGGTTTGGGAGGAAACATCCTCAGCGACTGTTTGCAGAGTTTAAATAAACAGTCAAACAAACATTCAACTGTCATCGACGTGAAGGTAAGGTGTGACGTCACCTGTCTGACGGTGAGCACCTGAAGGCAGAGAGGAGTTTACCTTTGTTTTGATTTCCAAGAAATGGGTTTGACTAAAATATTTTTTTTTCTGTTTCAGTACGAAACCACAGATAAAAACCTGACGCCAGACGGACAGTACGTCCCCAGATTCCTGTTTGTTGGTAAGAACAAAAAGCTCTCATAACGATCGGGTTATTAATCACCTGTTAAACAAACAGATCGGCTCCTCCAGGTGTAACGACCTGTCGTCATGTTCACACTGTGACCGTCTTTATAATACGTTCAGTTTTAATGTATGTTTCTCATTACAGTATTTACACTGCAGATTAATAAGTATATTAATTTAATTTAACTAATAAATACACTGCAGATTAATAAGTATATTAATTTAATTTAACTAATAAATACACTGCAGATTAATAAATATATTAATTTAATTTAACTAATAAATACACTGCAGATTAATAAATATATTAATTTAATTTCACTAATAAATACACTGCAGATTGATAACTATATTAATTTAATTTAACTAATAAATACACTGCAGGTTCATTCAATCAGTGTTTGATGTTGTTAACTTTAACGTCCTTCTGAGCTCATTCAGAGTTTAAATGACGTATAAAGCCAGTAACTTTGGCGGAACAGCGCCCCATGTGGCCACACATGGCTATTACAGTATTATGCTTAAACATAATAAAAGGGTCACAGACTGACGGGGTTTAAACTGATTATTAGTTATTAAAAAAAACAAAACATCGTGTTATGTCTCCTGTCCAGAGTCAAGAGCTCATGAGAATATTCAAATGTTTTATGTATGACCTTTGACCTTTCCGTGTGTGTCTTCAGACCCCTCCATGACCGTGAGGGCCGATATTGTTGGTCCGTATGGTAACCGCTTGTACGCCTACGAACCCCAAGACCTGGATGCCTGTAAGTACCGGAGCACACCTGAGTAGAAAGATGTGGTTAATGATGCTGTGATGACGTGTCGGTGACGTAACGCCTCCTCTCCCTCAGTGAAAAAGAGCATGGAGAAGGCGAAGAAGCTGCTGAAGGTCGAGCTGTGATTGGACGGAGGAGCGGAGGAAAACATGCTGTCGGTTCGTACCCCGCAGCACGAAGCACTGGAACGTTTCACATCTTCGTCCTTACCATGAATTTCTTCTTTGTTAATGTTACTGTTCATCCAAAATGTCTTTTCAATAAATATGGAACTCTTCAAACAGTCTGTTCTGTTTTCATGTACACCAGAGAGCACAGTGAGAAAACATGAACAGGGATTTAATGCTAGTTTAAAACATGACATCTTTATTGATTCAACATCCTCTGGCGTGGTCATATGGTAGATTATGGATAATAATACTGGCAGATTATTGTGTTCTTTATTTATTAGGGGTGTCCATGACTAAGGATTTACATGTTATTGGTCAGATATTGCCAGATGTCATTAATTTACATCATTAGCGATAAACCATTTGACTTCTTAACTTGTAATAAAAAAGTATATGATGACAGGACTTGATCCGTCCCTGTACTACCTCCTTAAGTCTGCATTTGGGGCGGCAGTAGCTTAGTCCGTATGGGACTGGAGTTGGGAACCGAAGGGTCGCCGGTTCAAGACCGTGATATGAAAGTTGGTCTGGTAGCTTGAGAAGTGCCAGGACACTTTCTGAGAACTGCCGAGGTGTCCTCGAGCACTGAACCCCCAACGCATAGCAGTGTGTAGCAGCCCCACTCTGACATCTCTACACTGATGCATGTCTGTGAGAAGCATTGTTCTAAATAACAGAGAGTAAACCAGAATTTCCATCAGATTAATTCACATATATAAAATAATTTAAAATATATATATATGGTGACTTTATGACGATATTACAAATATCCATTTACAATACAGAAGGCACACAACAGATTTAACCACCACAGCAGCCACAATCTACGCATCTGTCAGACCACACGCAAACACACGTCTTTTGAATCACCGTTTACTGTGATCGCTATAATCCAACAAATACCGTCCTGCTGCATCGACAAGGGTCCCCACGATCCAAATCCAGTTTAAAGAGTGAATTAAAAAACATCCACAAAGACCGGCAGATTGCTTCCAATTTTCCACATCTCTCCCCACTATGTTTTCTGTAATAATTCATTTTTAGGATTCAGTTTATTTGACTGCGATACATCAAAATTTCGGCCGCGCTCTTACATCGTGTCCTCTTTACTGCGTGAATTTCAGTTTCCCCTTACAAACAGTAACGTCCAGTGTTTTTGTGTTGGAGGTGGATAAAAGGAAGTGAGGCGTCTTGACGAGCTGGTGACTCAAATCACGACACTCAAAAAAAGGGCTTGTTAATAAGCGGCTCGCGATGAGCTTGAAACTTTTTCTCTCCGGTGTTGACACAAGTCAAAGCTCAACATTTCAACCATGGATACGGATATTATTAACGCTCCGTTATCTCCACTTTGTAACACGAGCTAACGAGCGCTGCTGAGGGAGAAAAGTGAGTGCCAGGGCCTTTTAGAGCCCCCTCCTGCCTCGTCCTACGTTAGCGACAGAGAGGAAAATAGAAACAGGGGGGTTGGGTATGAACGGCGTGCTGCATCGCTTGTGGGCAGTTAAAACATTAAAATAGGAAACAATAGCATCAAGCTGATTTTGTCGCTGATGCTCATTTGGCCAATGGTCAGATAGAAGTGATTGTACCCAACCTAAAGAGCCTCTGCATGTTTCTAATAAGCTCCACGAGCAGAAACGTGCTCAAACTAGGATCAATATTGGAGATGCTTTTGAAAAATGGAGAGAGGTTAGAACACAGAAAGGTTTACAGACCGATGCAGAGCTGGATAAACACTGAAGCTTCAGAGTTCACCACATGGTGACCTGTGTGAGCATCCACTCTAGAGAGGAGGGGGCGGGGGGAGACAGCGCTCTACAATGTTTAGAATTTAGTCTGCAGTACCCATTTTAAACACTAGGGGTCAGAGTTACATATTGCTCCTATTGAGCCACACCTGTGGAATGTTTCTAAACAGTGCAGTAATCACGTTAAATCAGTGTGTGAATAGACTTTATTAGTTCGATCAGATGATTGAGCTTTGTTCCCTTAATCATCATCACGAGAGAGATTTAGATTATTATTGATGTTTCATAAGAGCTTTTCACAATAAGAGCGTTCATATTTACAACATTACTGATGAGGATTATGATGATCAGACGTCACTGTTTCCTCCACAAAATCCTTAACGCGCACACACGCACACACACCTCTTTATACATGGGTGGATCATCCTCTGAAAGCCGTGGGTGATCTCATGTTAATAAGTTAAAAAACATATATAAAATATGTGCTGAGTGTGTGTCAGTGGTATTGTTTATGTTATGTGTGTCTGTGTGTGTGTGTGTTTGTGTGTGTGTGTGTCACACCTGTGCACGCTGACACACACTTAGGAGAGTGTCAGAGTCTTATTGATCACAGTACACACACACACACACACACACACACACACACACACACACACACACACACAAACACACAAACACACACACGCACACACGCTCATATTAAACCAGCAGCATCAGTAGCATCAGTGGACACACACAGGTGTGTCTGGTCCATTGTGGGGAGGTCAGTATGGGGGGGGGGAGGGGTCACAGGAAGGCGCTGGGATTGGCTCGAGGGTCCTTCTGGTTCCTGTAATGATAAGCCAGCCACACCCCCACGACCTGACACACACACACACACACACACACACACACACACACACACACACACACACACACACACACACACACACACACACACATTTTACAATATTTGATTAATACCTCATCATCTGACACCTGTTACAGCTGTTATGACACCTGTTACAGCTGTTATGACACCTATTATGACACCTGTTACAGCTGTTGTGACACCTGTTACAGCTGTTATGACACCTATTACAGCTGTTATGACACCTGTTACAGCTTTCATGACACCTGTTACAGCTGTTGTAACACTTGATACAGCTGTTATGACACCTATTATGACACCTGTTACAGCTGTTATGACACCTGTTACAGCTGTTGTGACACCTGTTACAGCTGTTGTGACACCTGTTACAACTGTTATGACACCTGTTACAGCTGTTATGACACCTATTACAGCTGTTATGACACCTGTTACAGCTTTCATGACACCTGTTACAGCTGTTGTAACACTTGATACAGCTGTTATGACACCTGTTACAGCTGTTGTGACACCTGTTACAACTGTTGTGACACCTATTACAGCTGTTATGACACCTGTTACAGCTGTTATGACACCTGTTACAGCTTTCATGACACCTGTTACAGCTGTTGTGACACTTGATACAGCTGTTATGACACCTGTTATGACACCTGTTACAGCTGTTGTGACACCTGTTACAGCTGTCATGACATCTATTACAGCTGTTATGACACCTATTACAGCTGTTATGACACATGTTACAGCTTTCATGACACCTGTTACAGCTGTTGTGACACTTGATACAGCTGTTATGACACCTGTTATGACACCTACTACAGCTGTTATGACACCTGTTACAGCTTTCATGACACCTGTTACAGCTTTCATGACACCTGTTACAGCTGTTGTGACACTTGATACAGCTGTTATGACACCTGTTACAGCTGTTGTGACACCTGTTACAGCTGTTATGACACCTGTTACAGCTGTTGTGACACTTGATACAGCTGTTATGACACCTGTTACAGCTGTTATGACACCTGTTATGACACCTGTTACAGCTGTTATGACACCTACTACAGCTGTTATGACACCTGTTACAGCTTTCATGACACCTGTTACAGCTGTTGTGACACTTGATACAGCTGTTATGACACCTGTTACAGCTGTTGTGACACCTGTTACAGCTGTTATGACACCTGTTACAGCTGTTGTGACACTTGATACAGCTGTTATGACACATGTTACAGCTGTTGTGACACTTGATACAGCTGTTATGACACCTATTATGACACCTGTTACAGCTGTTGTGACACCTGTTACAGCTGTTGTGACACCTGTTACTTTCTCACCTCTGTGAAGCTAAAGAAGAGGCCGATGCCCCCCGCAAACCGCAGAGCCTCTCCTGCATGCTCCTGGATCTTCTCTGCACACGGCACACACGCATGGTTCGGAAAACACACCTGGGTAACACACACACACACACACTTTTGAAACTTTGACTGTGTCATCATAAACACAGGTGAGGGTATGACATCACTCAGACAGGATACAGGTGTGTGACATCACGCAGGCATGAGGCAGGTGGACTCACAGCTTCACAGGTGTGGTTGTTGTCCACCTCTCTGAATCCACAGCAGTTTAAACTCTTCTCCACGTCTCTCTGAGTGCTCTGAGAGTTATTCCAGCCGACCTCCAACAGCTCCTCCTGCAACACACACACACACACACACACACACACACACACACACACACACACACACACACACACACACACACACACACACACACACACACACACACACACACACACACACACACGAGGTATGAAATGTTCTGTAATAAATGCGACCTGCTGCTCCGTGTGAGCGGTGATGTGACTCAGATTAATAATTAAATCGAGTCACATTAATCTGACTGAAACAACAAAGAAGCTTCACATGAACGTCATGAGACCGAGAATGTGTGTGTGTGTGTGTGTGTGTGTGTGTGTGTGTGTGTGTGTGTGTGTGTGTGTGTTAGGATGATCCGGGATCATTTGTAACAAACATAAAATTAATCTAAAGACGAGAACCAGGACCCAAGTCTTAACCAGGAGAGAGTAGTGAATCAGCAAATCAATCGATGAGCCTCTCAGCTTATTCACATTTGATATACATACAAAAACATACAGAATACATACAGGATATATATTGTTAGGGCTGTGTAACGATGACTTTTTAAAGGCGTTTAATCGTGTGTTTAATCCCATGTTTGAAATCCCTTTATTTTGAATTTTGAGTTTTATCATGCTTTTATTTTGTTTTTTTAAATGTGTTTAGCTAAGGGTAATTTCCCCCTGTTTGGATACAAACCTGCTTTTATTTTGAAAAAAAAAATAAGAGACTTGTGGTAGACTGAGGGTTACTTAACATATATTAGGGCTGTCAGCATTAATGTGATATGGTCTGAAATTAATGCATTAATCTCATCTTATTTTGTCCCTTCAGGCTCTCCGTAGATAGTCGTCCTCAGTGTCTCCCTGTAGTCTCAGTGATGTAAAAGAAGGACACTGCTGCATCTTTGAATGTCTCATTTCACTTTAACAAACTCTCAGACAGCTCAGCTGACGAGTCCAAAGTAATATCCACCTTATGACATCACACATTGAACTTATGACATCACACATTAACCTTTGTCATCGTTCCTTTGAGCTGTCTGGCGTCAGTTTGGGATCCCTAACCACTTCCTGTTTCTGCGCTTAAGTTAATTTCTTAACCTTCCATCTACAGGATGGGCCTTACTATATTTCAAAATAAAAGCATGGTTGATTCAAACAGCAAGTAAAAAAACTCTCAGCTTAAGACAGTACAAATTTCAGAATAAAAGCCTAACAAAATCAGTTTTTAAATGTGAAATATTGAATTTCAAAAGCTGCAATTATTGTGATTAAAACTTGAAATTTAGCAAATTTCTGTAAATATGTTTTTTCCCCCCCCTGAGCTCAGGCTCACAGGATGACTGGGGCTTTCTTTGGTTTTTCTCGTGTTGTCTTGAACTGAGGAATCATCTTTCCCCACAAAGTTTATTTAGTAAATGGCAGTTCACTGTCTCCTCTAAAGGCACGATAACGACCCCATGATGGAGAGAAGCTGCTCTGGGTCAAACCGCATCTCACCTGCTGTTCTCTGTTGACGGCCAAACAG
Source organism: Labrus bergylta (assembly GCF_963930695.1). Lineage (NCBI taxonomy): Eukaryota > Metazoa > Chordata > Actinopteri > Labriformes > Labridae > Labrus > Labrus bergylta. The sequence continues at coordinate 6,447,998 of NC_089213.1, read as the reverse complement.
GCGCTGGAGACGGAAAACTGAACAATGAAGACCATGAAGAGGACGATCATGTACTGTGACCTGACTGTGAAGGAATAACAACACAAAAACACACACACACACACTCACACACACAATAACACTCCAATGTGTGTGAAATTGGACACTGCTCTGGATCCTGTTTCATTTCATTAATAAATTATCAGAGAAGAGATTTTCCAAAACACAGAGCGGAGTGAGCTCAACATCATTAACATACATTTAATTATCACATTTTTATTTATAATGATCAGTTGAATTATTCTACACTAAAACACACACACACACACACACACACACACACACACACACACACACACACACACACACACACTGAAGGATACGAAGAAGAGGAGGACCTGGTGGTGCTTCATCGCCCCTATGAGTCCGGCCACAGCCACGAGGAAGAGGAACACCCCGACCCCCACAACCCCCCCGACCACCTGGAAGCTGGAGACCAGACCGAACCACATGCCCCAGACCGCGATGCCGACCAGGAGCAGACTCACCATCTGCACAAACACACACACACACACACACACACACACACACACACACAAACACACGCACAAATATTCATATAATCAAAAACACACAGAGGTCTTAAACCTGATTATTTACACACTAACACTGTGAATAAATTATTGAATTCATAGAGTTTATCAATATGTCAAAGAGCCTCTCCTCACTCACCACATACAGGATGTTGAGCGCGCACAGACAGATTTTGGAGCACGTGAACCCGGCAGCGCCCATCTTTTAAAAAAAATCAATAAAAATCAAATCGATAAAAAAATTAAATATTTGTTTCTGACCGTGAAATCCTCGGAGACTCGATCAGCTGATTTGTTGGTTGCTTCTGTGCGAGCTGGAAGCTGACACACGCACGAGGACTCCGGAGGTGAGGCATGACGCCTTCAAAATAAAAGTCCCAGGAGAGCTGTGTCTGTCCTGCAGGTAAAGACAGACGGAGGTAACACACAGTAACAATGTTTGAGTTTCAGCCTTCAAAACTCCTGTAAAAAAAACAAAAAACTTTAGTTCATCAAACTGTGTTCAGCGACATGTTTGAGGATTAATGATCAATGATTTAATAAAGAAAGTAACCATTAAAACTCTGATTTCAATAGTTTTAAATAAACTGTTTAATTAATGTTAATAAATAAAACAATAATATCAAAAACTGGGCTTTTTTCAGTGTAATAAATCAAAACATAAAACATCTTGCGATTTTATTTTGAAGGGGGGAAACCTTGAACTCCGGTGGTTGATGTGGTCATGTGTTTAATTTTGAAGCCCTTAGACCGCAGACCGTACGACTCATTGAGGGGCGGGGTCAGGGAGCTTGCAGCCCTCCGATTGGCTGCAGACAGGTCCCGTTACTTCCCTTATAAAATAGAGAGCATCACATATCATCCGGTTATTGATCAGATCTTTCATCAGATTATCAAATAGATAATTAATCACATCATTGATCAGGTTATCGGTCGTATCAGACAATTACTTTACATGCTCAGAGGTGACACTGTTAGCGCCAGCAGCTGGATATAAATGTCACACAGCTCTGGCTCAGTGGCAGAGTGGGTCATCTCTCAGCTGGAATGTCGAGGGTTCGATCCCCAGCTCCTGCAGCAACATGTCCGATGTGTCCTTGGGCACGACACTTAACCCCAAGTTGCTCCCGCTTCTTCATCGTCGGCGTGTGAATGTGTATGAATTGGATTAGTTACCTCTGATGGACTCTTTACCCAGCAGCCTCTGCCATCAGTGTGTGAATGTGTAGGTGTGACCTGCGGTGTAAAAAGCACTTTGAGTACTCAGAAGACGAGAAAAGAAACACACAAGCTCAAGTCCGTTTGCGCGTTCACTGGGAATTTTTTCCTGCCGCATTCTCGCATCAACTCACACCGCTTTTGAGCGGAAGAATTCACCTGGATCAACTCGGGGCTGGCTGGAAAAATTCTGCATAAGTCGGAGTGAAAAGTTCAACTGTTTGCGTTCACACATGCAGCTCACCCAGGAAAAAGTCAGAAGGTTTTCAGGAGTTTTGTGCACGTGTGAAAACACCATGTGACCAGTTCACTGACAGGAAGTGGTCTTCTTATATCATTAACCCCACCCCCCCTCTTCATCTGAGAGTTCACTAACAGGAAGTGGTATTTTCTTATATCATCACCCTCCCCCCTCCCCCATGTGTGGTTTACTCCAAGGCAAGCTGCTTCCCTCTGAAGTCCCTCAGTCCACCTGCTGACCTCCAGCTGCAGACCTCCACCAGGACCACATCAGACGACTACTTTAGCCCACTTTTGGACCAGCTTTGGACTGGTTTGCTGAGGATGGCGGAGGCTCAGAGAGGAGACCTGTCAGACTCGGAGAGGAGGATCCTGCAGGTCGTCTGTGAAGGTGAGTCACTTCACTGTAAAGATGCCGATACCAAACTGACTCGGTCTCATTTGTAGAGCGATAACGTGGTTTAACATTTACAGTCTGAACTCAGAGGAGACTCATTTAAACTCCTGAGGGAGCTGCCGTCCAATCAGCTTTCAGTGTTCTTTGCACCTAATGAAATGCTTTAAAAAACAAGGTTTCACCACAGTTTAACCCTTTAAAGATGAGATTAGATTAGACAGGTACATTTTCCTCCCAGAGTCAGCTGTACAAAAACTAGAAGAGCAATATGAAGATAAGAGAGCAGAAAAATACAAAACACAGAAATAGAAACTGTAAGAAAAACTGTAAAAGGAAACTCTGTACAATACAATAAAATAATTATTCCTGTCCTGTGAATTAGTACATCTATTATTGCACATGAGATTTTTGCACACTGATTTAAAAACAAAATGAAACAAATTTGATTTAATATTTTGGAGACATCTGCATCTCTGGGTGTATTAAACTTTATGAATATATCGGGATATCACTGCACCTTAGACACTCACTGAATGGCCGAGCTGCTAACTGAATGCTGCTTTTCTCATTTCCTCTCATCTGCTCTTTTTTTTACTTTATTATACCTGAGATTTTTTCAGAATACTTTTAAGAACTGATCTGATCACTGAGTAGATTTTCAGGTACATTCATGTGTCTATATGTTGCATGTTTTCTGTCTTGTGGCTGAGAGAACATGTATGCAGATACATGAGAGACATAACAAATGAACAGGATCTTGAACGCAGCTCACTAATTATGAACATGCACAGAGAGCTCGCTCTATGGGTTCTGCCTGCGTATGCAGCACATGGAGTGGAGACACAAATGAGATATTTCCTCGGGTATTTTCACCGACTCTGAAGAAAAAAAGTCTGTGAACGTTCAGTCAGGATGTTTACTGGATTGCTGCAACATGCTGAGTAATTAACTCATAATTTGTGACTTATTTTACTGTGAAATCATGTTGAAAATGTGAGAATCATACATGAAACTTCAGTTATATGAAGGGAATTTGTTGTTATAATTTCATGCATTTTGTGTTACATAAAGCAATATGTTCTATTTTGAATATTCATTTAATTAATCTTACTTTAATTGCAGTAATCACTGATGTAGGGTATACACAGTGATTTTTGTGTCTCTAGAGTACACCTCTAAATCTCCCCTGATTCACACCATTTATTGATTGACTATATTGAGTAGTTTGCTGCAAGTTTTACCTCGGATGGTGAGGGGATGACCCTCCAACTCGGTCTCTAATTGATTAATTAACGTACTAACTGAATGTGCTCATGTAACTGTTTATAACAGAGGACGTTCATCCTCTGCTGGACAGGTCACTCCCAACTCATACAGGGGGAAATTAAGAGTATACCACTCCACTGGCTGTAATGCAAATACGTTTAGGCCTAATGTTATTTTGGGAACATTTTTAATTAGCGACTATTTTGTTTTCCTCTGTTTTTGTTTATTCCTTGTTGTTGTTGTTGTTGTTTCTCAAGTTTCATTTTGTCATTTGCATCCTCATGTTTCTCTGTTTCCCGTCTGTTTTTCTGAGTTTAGTTTTCAGTGTTTCCTGTTTTATTTTGTAGTTTATTTCCCCTGTGTATCATGTCTAGGGTTTCTTCTACCTGCCTCTGTGTGTTTCCCTCCAGGTTTGATGGACCTGTTTGTCTTCACCTGTGTCAGCGTCTGTATGACAAATTGAGCTTTTCTCTCCTTCTATTTCTCTTTAAAGTAACCTCCCTGTGAGATGAGATGAAGCCACAGTAGGCTACTATACATCTCTGCTTTCAGGCTTAAACATTTTTTTTTTTTTTTTGCAACTTTTGAAGCCGTCATTAGCGAGACAGTAGAGAGTGACATCAGGATGTAAAGTGTCAAATGTCGAGGGTCAGTAGACGGCTGTTAGGACCGTCGTCTTGCACTCCTTGACGTTTGTTTTTCAGTTCAAACTTGAGTCACATTTGAAAGGGTTTTGTGTGTTTTTCAGGAGACGTTCAGGACGCGGCCGAGCTGCTCGCTAACAACGATGTACGGATCAACTGTCTGGACGAGGTACACAGATAGGGTGCTTTATGTTCTTCACACCAGAGTGTCTTAAATTTGTATTCTCCTGTAATGAAATAATAAACATTCAGACTGTAACCCAGAGGACCCCTCCCCTCCACGCCTTCTGCTCCTCCCACAATGCACCTCTGCTGCTGTCAGTCTGTCAGCGTGACATATGTTCTCTTTGTGATTGAAACATATGGAGACGACTCTGAGAGCTGAAGGATAAAAGAGACAAACACTTCAAGTAGCTCCCAGACGCTGACTGTCACAAACAGCTGACAGCAGCACCTGAACGCACCACAGAGAGAGAGAGGTTACTCAAGAGACACCTGCATGCACCACAGAGAGAGAGAGGTTACTCAAGAGACACCTGAATGCACCACAGAGAGAGAGAGGTTACTCAAGAGACACCTGCATGCACCACAGAGAGAGAGGTTACTTAAGAGACAAATGAATGCGCCACAGAAACATTTAAGTTGACTTACACTTGAATGCACCACAGAGAGAGAGGTTACTCAAGAGACACCTGCATGCACCACAGAGAGAGAGAGGTTACTCAAGAGACACCTGCATGCACCACAGAGAGAGAGGTTACTCAAGAGACACCTGAATGCACCACAGAGAGAGAGAGGTTACTCAAGAGACACCTGAATGCACCACAGAGAGAGAGAGGTTACTCAAGAGACAAATGAATGCACCACAGAGAGAGAGAGGTTACTCAAGAGACACCTGAATGCACCACAGAGAGAGAGAGGTTACTCAAGAGACACCTGCATGCACCACAGAGAGAGAGAGGTTACTCAAGAGACACCTGAATGCACCACAGAGAGAGAGGTTACTCAAGAGACACCTGAATGCGCCACAGAAACATTTAAGTTGACTTACACTTGAATGCACCACAGAGAGAGAGGTTACTCAAGAGACACCTGCATGCACCACAGAGAGAGAGGTTACTCAAGAGACACCTGAATGCACCACAGAGAGAGAGAGGTTACTCAAGAGACACCTGAATGCACCACAGAGAGAGAGAGGTTACTCAAGAGACAAATGAATGCACCACAGAGAGAGAGAGGTTACTCAAGAGACACCTGAATGCACCACAGAGAGAGAGAGGTTACTCAAGAGACACCTGCATGCACCCCAGAGAGAGAGAGGTTGCTCAAGAGACACCTGAATGCGCCACAGAAACATTTAAGTTGACTTACACTTGAATGCACCACTGATATATATATATATATATATATTTAATAATTTATGAACCAAAAGGCACCTAAAGACACCTGAACACACCACAGAAACACATCAGTTGACAGGCACCTGAACAAGCCACAGAGAGAGGTTTCACTAGTGACACCTGAACGTACCACGCCATGTTAAACAGCGGATGTGAGTGATTGACTGTTATCCCTTCAAAAACCCTTCGTCTCTGTCGACGCAGGTAAACTGCAGAAGAAGAACGAGATGATGAAAAAAAGTCTGAATAAAATATTATTAATGATGATTTAAAAAAAAACATTCACATATTTAGAAAACTTGTAACAAAAAGCAGAAACAACATTTTATTTTATTTTGAAAAACACAAATTTATGTAGTAGGCAACATAATAAAAGTTGAATTTTAAACTTTCAACAGTATATAACTGAAACATCTTGACGCATAATGAGATTCACTTTGGATTGAAACACCGCTGTGTGTGTGTGTGTGTGTGTGTGTGTGTGTGTGTGTGTGTGTGTGTGTGTGTGTGTGTGTGTGTGTGTGTGTGTGTGTGTGTGTGTGTGTGTGTGTGTGTGTGTGTGTGTGTGTACAGAACGGGATGACTCCTCTGATGCATGCGGCGTATAAAGGGAAGGCTGACATGTGTCGTCTGCTGCTGCAGCACGGAGCTGACGTGAACTGTAACCAGCACGAGTACGGCTACACGGCGCTCATGTTCGCCGGCCTGTCAGGTAATAAAAAAAAAAACTATGATTATCTGACGAGTGTGAAGTTTAGAGTCATGTTTCCTTAAGTTGAACTTTTCCTGTTCTCATTCTTCTGCTGGACATTCAACCTGACGCAGGGAAGACGGACATCACCTCCATGATGCTGGACGCTGGAGCAGAGAGAGACATCGTCAACTCTGTCGGACGAACCGCCGCTCAGATGGCGGCTTTCGTAGGTCAGAAACACAAGATCATATTAAATATATATACACACCTTTTATTCATACAGGCAGTAACACTCCCCAGACCTGACCTTGACCCTTCTCCTCCAGGTCAGCACGACTGTGTCACAGTGATCAATAACTTCTTCTCCCTGAAGAGGCTTGAGTACTACACCCGCCCTCAGGGACTAGAGAGAGAGCCCAAACTCCCCCCCAACCTGGCCAGACCCCTGTACAAGATCATCATGACCACCAACCTCAACCCGGTTAAGGTGAGGAAGCGAACCAGCTGCTAACTCACCCATAGGTTCACCAGCATGTTGTTGACCTTATTTTTCCATCTTCATAAGAAGGTGAAAACCTGATTACTTGTTCTGGAATAGTTAAATCTTCATATTGATTTGCACTTGCCTGCAGGCACAAGGACATTTTCAGGCTCACATCCCCACAGAGCGTTGGTTCTGGAACCAAACTCCTGGAGAGGGCACGACTTCTAAAAATGAGATAGTCAAGCCATCTCACTTTTAGAAGTCGCCCCTCATTTGTCAGACCGGGAGGGTCAATTTCTTTGTGACTGCAATTTAGAGGGAGAGAATCTCTGAATGATGGCACACTCGCATAAAAGTCCTGAAAAGCTTCCAGGAATATTCAGGGTGAGCAGCACTTTGAGGAACTCCTCAACCTGATCAGCAGGTCCTCTGATGAGGAGGCGGTTTGATCCAAGTGAAGTTCTGAACCTTTATCCTTGGCGGAGGTCACAGAGGAAGTCAAGAAGCTCCTAAGTGGCAGAACACCAGGCAGGAGATTCGCCTGAGTTTGCTTTTATCCAGTCTTCGCGAGTTCTGTGGGCTCTGCAGCCGAGTGGAAATCTGTCACATGATAGTCAGAACCTTCCAGTCTGAGGCCACGAGTCTCTGCTGGAAACGGGGATTTCCCTCTCTGGATGTTCAGGTATCTCCGCGTCTCGTTCTCCCATGGACGAGTTAATGCCGGCGTTGTTATCTCCGACAGTTTAGTGTGTCTAACCTCGACCCTCTGACCGTCGCTCTCTTCTGTCAGATAGTCCTGCTGGTGAAGGAGAACCCCGTTCTGGTGGACGTGGCGGCTCTGGAGAAGTGTTACCAGGTGATGGACCTGCTGTGCAAGCAGTGTGTGACGCAGCAGGACATGAACGAGGTGCTGGCCATGAAGATGCACTACATCAGCTGTGTGCTGCGGAAATGTGTTTCCTTCCTGCAGAAACGAGACGACACGCTGGAAGCCCTCGTCAAGAAGTGAGTCTAGAACTTAAAACCAGCAGGTCGGACTGGTCACATGTTGGGATCAGCACTGAACTGGAATAACACATTAGACTCGTTGTAGACGAATAACAAACACCAGTATCTCTCGTTTGTCCTGGTCTCAGCCTGCTCAAGGGACGGGACAGCGATGGTTTCCCGCAGTACCAGGAGAAGTTCATCAGGGAATGCATCCGGAAGTTTCCGTACTGTGAGGCCACGCTGCTGCAAGAGCTGGTGAGGAGCATTGCACCGGTAGAGATTGTAAGTGAAGAGGACGAGTAGCGTGCTAAAAAGCAGTGTTGGCAGCAGCTGATGGTGTAGAGGGTGACAACTGAGTGAACGCTCCTCTGTTTAATCTCTGATGTCACTTCCTGTTCCCAGGGCAACGACCCCACGGCGTTCTCCGTGCTGAGTCAAGCTCTGATGGGTCAGATGGCGTTGGTGGACGCTGATTACTGCAACACGTGTGGGGAGAAGGGCGCCGACAAGAGGTGCTCCCTCTGCAAGGCTGTAAGTCGGAGTTGTAGTTTTAAAAGTAGGACGATTCGGGGCGCCAGTGGTTAGTTTGCGCGTCCAATGTGTGCATCATATCAGAGGTCATGTAGTATGCTTTAGAGTCTGTGTGTGTGTGTGTGTGTGTGTGTGTGTTGAACTGCCTTCAGGTGAGCCTCTCTCTTCTGTACTCTCAGGCGTTGTACTGCAGCCTGGCGTGTCAGAAGCTTCACTGGTTCACTCATAAGAAGATGTGCTACTCGCTGCAGGAGCAGGACGCCGACCTGGAGGAGGACACGCCCAGACTCAAACCTCTGAAAGGTCACCATCTCACCTGTTTGATGTGGAGAGTTTAGCGACTCTAAAAACCTTTGATCTAAATGTTTAAGATTCTGTGTGAGGGATGTGAAGTCAGCTGTTTACTCCTGCTCCTGAATTTCATGCTAACACAGGCTAATGTTTCCACTTCACAGAGCTGTCTGTTCCCTCTTGTATTAAAGAGGACATATTATCCTCCTTCTCCACCTTTTCAAACAGTCCCCTGTGGTCTAAATTAAACATCTGTGCTGTGCTTTGGTCAAAATATAACATGAATCAAGCACCAGAGGAGGTTTGTGACCCTGTATAAACCAGTGCTCAGAACGCTCTGTTTTGGTGTGTGTGTCTCTTTAAATGCAATGAACGCCCCCCTGAGTTTTCCCCGTAGGCATCAGTCCTTCGCTAGTGAGAATAAAAATGGCTGACCTGCACAAAAGTTTTGATCTAGGCTGGGGGTGGAGTCTATGGGTGGAGATACCAGGGGAGGGGAGGGGATTTTTTTTTTTTACCAGAATCCCACTGTGACATCACAAGGAGAGCACATTTGAAACGGAGCATTTTTCGACTTATGCAGACCACAAACAAAGGACTGGATGGGTTTATTTCATAGTTTGTGGGTCAGTAGACACTCAGGTTACCCTCAGGTAAAGTGGATTTTTCATAATATGTCCCCTTTAAACTTCCTGTTTTTAGCCCTCATGCTAAGCTAGCCTCTGTGTTTCCTGTCAGATGATGAGAGCGACCTGGTGATGGAGACGGCGAACTTTCTGCAGGAGCTGTGTATGCGGGCGGAGGAGAAAGTGGCTGCAGTGGGGGGATGTCCTGCAGAGCTGCTGTCCTGTCCCTCACCAGCAGCCGGTCCGTCCTGCAAAGACTGAGAGCGGGTTTCTGAGAACCTGATGTCTTTAACCCTGAAGGACACGAGTCCTCTCTCTGGGAATCTTCACGTGTCAGAGCCTGAACGGGGTTCATCCTGAGTCTGAGAAACCTCATCAACCACTCTGTTCGTCTCGTCAGAGTCCCAGTGTGAAGTTTGAAACTGAGGCCTGTTGTGAGTTTAAAGGTTCAAACTCGACGAGAAGAGAAGGATGATGAGCGGCCTGACGTAGCAGAGTGAAGAAAGCTGCAATACGACATTTGTTCTCTTTATTTACAGTATTTTTATAGGTTTGACATCATGGTGATTCTACGCGCAAAATGTCTGGATACATGATTGTTTAGATATGTTTAGATATGTATGTGTTCTCATACATGAATAGATGTAAACAGTGTGTGTGTAAATTTATAGGTAGGTTTTTATACTGTATGTTTATATTACAGTGAGAGCTCATAGCTGAGGCGTCCTAAAGTTGTTTAATTATCTAAGTATCTTTCAGACTATAAAAAACATTTGAATAAATTCACATTTAATTCCTCCTGTAGTGTAACTGAGCTATGTGTGTCAATTACATTTTTAATCGTGTTAATCGTGATTTTATTTGCATATGAAAATACAAAATTGTGAGGCTTTTGTTTTGAAATTTTATACTGTCTTAAGATGAGAGTTTTTTACTTGCTGTTTGAATTTTGTAATGTATCAAAAACATTTTAAAACATTAAATTATGATTCATGACATTCCTCCTTAAAGAAGGTGAGATAACTCCAGTTTCAACACTAGATGGCAGCATTTTCCTTCTCTTCTCTCTAGACCGAACTGTTCACTTTATGGTGGGCGGCAGGAAGGTGCGTTAGTGACCTCTCAGCATGAAGGTCTCTGGTTTGAATCTTTAGGTTGGGTGGGGGTTCGTCATCATCATCATCAATCAATCTTTATTAAGCGTCAATTCACAACAAGTGTTATCTCGAGGCGCCTTACAAAAAGAGCAGATGGGAAAATATGCAGGAAGGATTTCTCCTTTGTATTCCTCGCGTTTCTGTTGTCCACACTCGTTGCAGCTGAGGTGGAGGTCGGAGCAGGCTGTGCATGAATGAGGACGGCGGTGGTTGTGGGGACGACACAGTCTGATGGTTATGGCTGGGCGTAATGCGGTGGGCATCATCATCATCATCATCATCATCATCATCATCTCTATTGACAGACTCAGGAGTCTCCGAACTCCTGTGGGTTCTCTCAGGGTTCCCACAGTCCACACACACGCTCGTCAGGTTAACGGGTTTGTTTATTTGTTTGAATTTGTCGGCTCTGTGATTGACAGGTGATCTGTCCAGGTGTAGACCCGCCTCTCGCCCAATGACACCTGTAATCAGCTCCAGCCCCCCATGACCCTGAACAGGATAAAATATACAATAATGAGGGCCTTTGTTCACACATGCTCAGGTGAGAGGTGGGCGGAGCCTCTGGAGGTGAGACGTGATCAACACAGAATTGGTGGATGGAGCAACAGAGTCCAACGATGTGGTGACGCTCTTTTTGCTTTTACTGTATATCAATGCCATGTGAAGTAAGAGCGGAGAAGAACATCATGATGAAACAGAGATCCCATTGATGGCGCGCTGGACAGTCTATGGTCGTGCGCCGGTGTCAGGATATAAACATTTACGTGTCCTCCTGTTCGCTCGCCAGGAATTATCCTGAATATTTTCTGCTGCGTTCTCAGATCAGAACTCCCCCCAGCTTCACGCAGAGTCTAACTAGCGGGTTTGCAGGAATAAATTGGGTGAAGTTGATTTAAAAATCTGGCTGTTTGCGTTCACACATTGAAAATCTCAAGAAGTTTTCAGGAGTTTTGTGCAAGTGTGAAATACCCCCCCCCCCCCAACAGACACACACTTTTCCTGAAATCACAACCCCCCCCCCTGCATCACATCTGAACTTTTCAAGCCAACAAGCCGAACCTGTCTTTCCATTATTCATCACAGAACTCCTGTTAAAGCTCAAACAGACACACACTTTTCCTGAAATCACAACCCCCCCCCCCCCCAACCTGTGTCTCCCTCAGAGAAGCATAAAGGGGCTCGATCTCAAGTTTCCGGTCTCTGAGATGTAAAAATTAGCGAGCACTCTTCAGGATCACATATCGTCTTCAGAGCCCCCCAGGTCCTTCAGGTCCCCCTCCCCCCCCCTCAAAGCGCTGTGCTGTGATGTGACAAACAGCTTTTTGGGGTAATTGGAGATCATCTTGACTCCGTAACTCTGTGTAACAATGATGGCAGGACCTGGACAGTTTTCAGTCGAATCAAAGGGGGAGACGGAGAGTGAAGTCATTGTCAGCTCTGGGAAACGTGTGTAAGGAGACACCTTGGGTCTGAGTGGCAAAGTTTCGGCAGGATGAAGGTGAGCAGGAGGCTTTGTCTGCCCACTGTATGATTGGACAATGGACGTGCACATACATCATGATGATGGTGATCTCATCACACAGCGAAGACTGCATGGGATCTGAACTTAGATCACACAGCGATAAAACTCATCTCGCTGCTAATTCATTTAAACCCACAAACAGTTCAGACATCAACTTTTAAAGAGGAAACATGTCAACTTCATACAATCAGAAACCTTTGACATATCAACTGTCGCTAGGCCGAGCTTTCATTTGACGACGCAAGGACAATGTTGTTCACCCCAAGCAGCAACCTCCAGTGTGGGAGTGCAACATCCTGCAGTTCCTCAATTGTCCACTAGAGGCTGACTGCAGAAACACAGGAAGTTACATACATACCCATCAAGAAAGCCTGTTTTTACAGCTTAAATTAACATGTTTACAGCCTGGTTCAAAACAAACAAATAGGTCTGATTAGCTCATGGCTCGATCAGCACACACTGTACGGGGGGGGGGGGGGAACTTGAGCTTGTCTTGATACTCAAAGCGCTTTTACACCGCAGGTCACACCTACCCATTCACACACTGATTGCAGAGGTTGCCATGTAAAGTGAAGTAAATAATCCCATTCATACGCCCCCCGACAAGGCAGCGGGGGCAACCTGGGGTTCGGTGTCTTGCCCAAGGTCACATCGGAAATGTGGCTGCAGGACACGACGACTCTGCCACTGAGCAACAGCCGCCCCTCACTCATTTTGATTTGGTGAAGGATAAGAGTTATTCACAATAAGGCGCGTAGCTGACCTGATTGACAGGCGTGCGCGACGGTTTGTCAAGAGAAGTGATACTCAACCCGAGGCTCTCGAGCCACATGTGGCCCATTTGGAACTAGTTGTGGCTCTTTTAGGTCCTACTTGGAAAAAAAAATCAAAAGTAATTATTTAAAAAGGGGAAATGTTGCCAGTAGAAATTATTCTTTGCAAGTCATGTCACTGTGTTTCCCACACATATTTTTGGAAAGAAAGAGGTTTTTTGATTATGGCTCTTGCAGAAATATTTTTGTCTCTCTTAAGTCTAACAAGACTGAGTACCACTGGTCAAGAGGGTTAAAACCTGCTTCAGCTCCAGCTCTCAGTCTGTCATTAGGTTGGCTGAAAGTTAGGGTGAGACAGTATTTCCAGTATTGAGACCGCCATTGATGGGACTCCAGTGCCCCCTGCAGGAACAGACGGGTGACGTCCCTCAGGCTTCAAACATTCATATTTACAGACTATCGTAAAATGTTTTGAACTGCGATGCATGATGGTATATATTGCTCAGATATTGACCATCGGTTGAACACTACTTTTCACAATGCAGTAAGGGATACAATGACTCAGTGAGTGCAATAGATAGGGTATGATAATGCCCACTAAGAACTGGGACACCACTACATATTCATCTTTGCACCATAAAGTGATAAGTGTGATACGGACAGTCTGTGTGTTTGATGCTCGTGTTGAAGCTGTGATGTTGTGTTTTCATCCTTTTATTCTTTGTGAGACCAGCTGAAGATTTGAGGCAGTTTTGACTCACAAAAGTATTTTTACCTCACCCTGTTTTACAGTGTAATCTGTATTTTTTCTAACAGAGCCTGTTGCTGCGTGTTGCTGCCTGCTGTTGCACGTTGATATGAGCTGAGTTTTTGTGTTTTTAATGCTCGCTGTGTTTTGCTCTTTCAGTCCTCTGAGTTGTAATTTTAGAGCATGTTGCTGCTAATGGACATTTCCAGAAGGTGAGATCATCCAGAGAGCGACAAGGCTATCGAGTGCAGCCAAAGCCTCACCTTACACCTGCTGAGGAACAAACAGTGCAGCTTTTATATCTCCTGTCTGCAGGGCTGTGTGTGTGACAATAAGAGCCTCGTGGAGGGGAAACACTGTATCCTTAATGGACCATTGAGGAGCTACAGTATCAGCTACACATATTCCTGCTTCACTCCTGATGAGCAGTGACCTAATGGAAGTTGTTCAGTTTGTCAATAACTATCATGTCAGTCATCACTTGTTGCCAATTTTTCATTTAGGAATCTTTTTGGTTTCCTGGAGATGTTTCTAAAAACGTTCTCTGTGTATCTCAGAGCTCTGAAGGCTCATCATCACTAATTTAGAATCCCTTGTTGGACGCTCTTCTGTGTCCATACACAGATCACTGTTGTATTCTCCCTACATCAGTCAGGAACTTAAAAAAGTTGGTCTCAGAAAAGTCTCCAAAAGTCAGAACTGAACTGGAGGAAAAAAGGTGTTTAAGTTTGCTGCTCCCTCAACGAGGAACAGATTAGAAAAAGACCTAAAACTTAACAAGCAGGCTTCATTGGATTATTTTAAGAGTATGTTTAAAGACTTATAGGCAGACACATCTGGCTGTAGATGTTCTGCCTCTCAATACCAGAATAAGGACTTAACCCTGTTTCTGAAATCAGGATATGTTTTCTGCCTGCCCGTAGAAATGTCTGGGCCCCTGAAATCAATGTAGTACATAAGTACTGTTAGCGTTAGCCTCCTGGCTAAAATTAGCTCCCATCAGCCTTTGGAGCCGACTGAAATAAGTTTGTCAACAAGTTCTTGTCAGGGTCAAATGTCCGAGCCAGCGCCCTCCTCTTCTTCTTCTTCAATTTCTGGCATCCCCACTCTGTACAGGACCTGATTGGTTGTATTCTTTATGACATTACAAAACAGTTATGTTCACTGGGTGCGGACAAACACAAAACGAGATGCTCAAGTCCATGTCAACGCAATCATTTAGTATTTATTAGTCCATACACACACAGCAGATGAAGACTTTAAAAACACCTTTGGGACTGACAAAACTCCTCTACAGTACAAATCTAAACTCATTCAAATCAAGAAAAAGAACTTCATTTGCCATGAAAAACAATGTTCTAATGCAACATTCTGTTCAAGTTTTAAACCCTAAAACAGTCAAGCACAGTGATTAAAATGGTGTTGTTTATTCTTGTCTCCCCCCTCTATAATAAGACGAGAGAGAGAAGGCGTGTGATCCTGCCTGTCTTTGTTTGACGAGGTTTTCTGAGCGTTTCTCCTCTAACATCCTGCCTGAAAGAGAAGCACAGGTGTGTCTGCAGCACAGAGATTAACCTCTCTTTGACTGCTTGAGGCTTTTGACTGCACTGCACACATGAAGACAGACATCCAGCAGCAGAAACGTTTCACAGCTTCAGGCCTCGGGACACTCGACTAAATGGACCTTTGTATTTTTCTATTTTGGTCTTTTTGAGCATGTTTGCAGATGAAGAATTTCTGCAGCGTTTCATGTGGCTTCCAGCCTCTCTTTGATGTGAACAACTAAACAAAAATGTCCCGCTCTTATGATTCATAGTAGAGGAAAAGGAAGATTAACACTTTGGGTTGAGGGCTTTATAACGTGGCTGTAACTAACAGAGACACAATAACATCGCAGTGAGGTTTACTGCTGCTTGTTCTGGTCGGGATTGTTGCGCCTCTACTTCCTGACTTGTGATGTTTCATCTATAGACTTATAAGAGGGGAGCTCTGTCACTGAATGTAAACCTTTTCAGACTCATGGGAACTTTGCAGGAAGAGTCTTTAGATTGTTGTGTTCAAAGACAAACAGTTGTCTCTGTAAATCTGAGACACCAGGATGTGGAGAAAGTCAGCTGTAGATCAATAGACATTTAATTATAGGTTTAGGGAGGTTTGAAAACCCTAAAGCCACAAGGTTTAGTGCTTGGACCGATTCTTTTTACATTTTATATGCTTCCTCTGGGTAATATTATGAGGAAACACTCCATAAAATTTCATTGTTATGCAGATGATACTCAGCTTTACATATCAATGAAGCCGGATGACACCGGTCAGTTATGTAAGCTAGAAATGTGCCTTAAGGACGTTAGGACCTGAATGACCAGAAATGTTTTGCTACTTAACTCTGAGAAGACTGAAGTTATTGTGCTCGGCCCTAAAAACCTCAGAGACTTTTTCTAATGATGTGACTGTCCTTAATGACATCAGCCTGGCATCTAGCACCACTGTCAGGAATCTAGGAGTTCTATTTGATTTTGAAGACATTTCCTTTAACGCTCACATCAGGCAAATTTCAAGAACAGCCTATTTTCACCTTCATAATATATCCAAGATCAGGAATATCCTGTCTCAAAATGATGCAGAAAAACTAGTTCATGCATTCGTTACCTCCAGATTGGATTATTGTAACTCTCTTTTGTCAGGGTGCTCTGGTAAGTCTCTAAAGACTCTTCAACTAGTCCAGAACGCTGCAGCTCGTGTACTGACTAGAACTAGGAAAAGGGACCACATTACTCCTGTGTTGTCTTCTCTGCACTGGCTCCCTATACAGTCTAGAATAGAATTTAAAATCCTTCTTCTCACTTACAAAACCTTAAATGGCCAGGCACCATCTCATCTTAAGGAGCAACTAGTGCCGTACTGCCCTTCGAGAACATTACGGTCCCAGGATGCGGGCCTGCTTGTGGTATCTACAGTCTCTAAGTGTACTATGGGAGGTAAAGCCTTCAGTTATCAGTCCTGGTACCTACAGTCTTTAAATGTACTATGGGAGGTAAAGCCTTCAGTTATCAGGCTCCTCTCCTCTGGAATCATCTTCCAGTAAAGTTGATGGACCGCTTGCCTGAACAACTCAACGAGTTGACGCTATACAAATAAAAATTGATTGATTGAAATTGATCTATACGTCCATCTGTCCATCCATCCATCCATCCATCCTCAGCAGTTATTTTCTGCTACAATCACACATATTAAAGTTTGGCTCCTCCTGTTATTCAACATTCATGAATGTTTTGTTTTTAAACCTGTGGGATGTTTTTTCACAGAGACCCATGTTCTCCCTCTCTCTCGTCTGCAGGTAACTTCCTGAATCTATTCACAGCTTTCAAAGTGACTAACATGAGCGGAAACAGGAGACAATGGAGAGTCTTAACATGTTACCGCAACTGGAAGCCACCCAGCAGCCTGGAGGGGGGAAGGCTTCCCTTTCAAAATGAGACAAATTATGAAGAGCGGAGGTTTCCCTTTAAAACAAAAACACAGTATGAAAGACTGCTCCATTATGTTCAAACTCACAGATCATTTTCATTAAAATGTTTATTCATTAAAATGTCAAAAATATTAAAAGAATTTGAACTGTTCTGGTTAAAAAAATAGATTACATAACACTCGCTTTGAAAAAACCCATAAAAGTTTACCACCATATTCACACTATAGACTAAAGACGTCACTCCGATATGAAGAAACTTCACATTTATGAATCAATTCTAACTTGATATTTTACATTTATTTAATCTTGACTGTTAAGACTCTTTGAGTTAGGTTTTATTTTTTTTTAATTTTACATGAAGATATTGAACAAAATACACAAAACAGCCTTCTGTACAAACACAATCTGTCAGTAAAATGTTTCTTTTACAGTAAAAGTACTCGATTTAAACTTATGATATCATGTATCCTGCACAGAAACTCTGTTTGACATGAAGAGCAGTCTATTTTTTTAATATGTTTCCCCCTCTTCCTCTTGATAAAAACACTTCACTGACATAACATCATGCTAACACGATGCATCAATCAGAGTCTTTCATGTTAAACCCGCAGACAGAATATTAGAGCATGCGGTCTTCAGACTCTGTGTTTCAGGTTCTGTGGTCCCTCCAGCTTGCAGGTTAATAAAATGAAGTCAACTACAGATACAGATGATTAAAAAACAAATCAACACATCCGGGACAAACAGCTTTCACTGCATAATGTTTTACAAAATGTACATTTCAAAATAGAAAAAACAGCTTCATAGGGGAGTAACGTGTCCATCAAAAACGTACAGGCAAACTCCTCGCACACTGTCTAACCTGCAAACACACATTCATTGGAAACATTTCAGCACTAGACCTTCATCAGGGAAACTTACCCTTAACGTGCGGGAGTTAAACCTGTACATTGTTAATGGACGTAAAAATATATACATCACTGTTTCATATCAAAGTAATAGTTCAGGATCCTCTTTGCGGATGTGATTAGCCTAGCTTAGCATAAGACAGGAAGTGAGAGGATCAGTTCGCTTGGCTCTGTTTGACTATTTAAAAATGAAAAATTAAACTGAGCTTTTTGTTACTGTAATCTAAATCTGCAGAAACAATCTACTCAAACCCGCTCAAATTAAACAAGATAATATAATAAAAGAATAAAATGAAATATTAGTATAAGGAGTATCTGACTCCACTTGGATCACTCTGGCTCTTGGATAATAGAGATAGTTTCATTAAATATCATTTAGTTATTATTTTCACACCTAATTCATCCATAAACCGATGAAGACAGAATTGGCTGATGTCTTCTTACCACAGTTTATTACATTTCTTTGACATTTTACTGCAGTTAAATACAGTTTACTTCAGTGCGAGACAACAGAAGTGATTGAAAATGGCACATTATTGTAATAATATACACACAAGTACTTAAGGACTAAAGGACTTTAGAACTACAGGACTGGTTTAGTCTTGGTTGTCAGACAGTGTCTGTGCTTGATCTTCTGGGGTGGTGGCCTTCCTCTGATTCTTCCTCTTTTTGTGGACTGGTGTGTCTTTGTGTGCCGAGTGGTTGTGGTCTCTGGAGTACCTCTTGCACTTGCAGGACGTCACCACGGTGATCTTGTAGGTCCTGGAGGTGCCATCCTGGCACTCCAGCCGGATCCGCTGTGTCCTGCTGCGGTCTATAACGCAGCGCCACTCCTGGGCATCACTGCGGCTCCAGTATCTCCCTTTATACGCCCTGCCCCCAATCCAGTTTGGCAGCAGGTGGACTGGCAGACACTCACCAGCACAGACCAGTTCTTTGATGGGGTTGCTGCTGGTGCACTGACCGTCTGAGATGTACTTTGTGGACCGGAGCTCCCTGCAGCCCACCTGGCTCTGGTCCGGACCTGAGAGACAAAAACAGGATTTAAGAGATGCAGAGTTACATGTTTATTCAAATAGATGTTAAGTTGTATCTTTGTATTCTAACTGAAATCAGCTCAAAGTGATGAAAGAGTTCTCAAACTAAAGACTTAGACCATAAACGCTGATCATTATTCATTTTCATCAAACTTGTTACCATGACTACGGCCTCCAAAAACTCATCAGCTGGCCCAAAATGCTGCTATACTGTACTGCCTAACTTGTAAATAAAGATCACCTTACTCCTTACTATTATCTTTCTCTGCACTAGCCCCCTGTAACATAATAGATTAAATTCTTCTTTTCACTTACAAAGCTCTTCATGATTTAGTCACCAACATATTTTAAAGAGCCCATATTATGCCCTTTTTGGGGTTCGTATATTTAATGTACCTACTTTTGTACATTCATAATAGCTAAAGTCTGAAAAAAGTGTCTGTTTTCATGTACTGCTCCTCCTTGATGATCCATGATCTTTCGCTCTGTTGTTATTGGTCAGTTGCTCAGCACGCGTCTCAGAAATTTCAGCATGAGCTGCAGGGCTTGCCACAACGAGCCAATGGGCTTAGATCAGTGATCTCACACTGGCAATGAGCGCTACATGCGGCTAATGCTACAGCTAACAGGAGGACGTAGGAGAAGCCGTGTTTCTGTTGACTTTGAATTTTTGCACATAGCTGTGCCTAAACATGCACACGACACATGGAAAACACGCTAAAGGGCATATAAAACCAGAAAAAGCATAATATGGGACCTTTAAAGAGCTCATGGGGCCATTTATTACCCCTCCCAGAATGCAGGCCTGCTACCTACAGTCTCTAAATGTAGTACGGGAGGTAGAGCCTTCAGTTATCAGGACCCTCTCCTTTGGACTCATTTACCAGTCTGGGAGGCAGAAACTAGTGTCCTGGTCTTGTCCCAGCAATCTGGTCTCGGTCAGCGTGGTCTTCACTACAACACTAGCAGACACACTCTACACTTTTAAGAGTTGGCTCATAAGTTTCCTTTTTGATAAAGGTTAGGGCTGGGTCAGGCTTATAGCAAGGGCTGCTATAGGCTTAGACTGCCAGGGGACAGGACACACTGAACTCCTCTCGCTCGCTCTCTCTCTGTCTCTCTCTCTCTCTCTCTGTATGTCACACTAACTTTAACACAAACCTTAAAATAGTTTCATTACATTTAAAGACAATACGCTCTACCTCCAAACATTGACTCACCTAAAGTGAATCTGTAGTTATACTTAATACATTTGTAAAATGTAAAGCCAAATTTGATTTATTAGGTTTTGTCATCATCATTAATCTTTATGTCAGTTTTGTCCTCAGTGTTCTGCATCTGTTCCTGCAGGTGACCTCACCTGCTGTGAACTCTTAATAAAGCACACTTTTGTGTAAATGATTTAATAAATAATTGATGTTATTGTTTCTTAATTTATATTTAAAATGAAATTTATGAAGTATTTTTTCATATTCTTAACAAAGGGATTACATTTCCTCCACCTGTTTCACACTCAGAGTGACATCATTAATACTAATCCTGGAAATATGACATATATGTTGTCCCCTGTGTCACAGTTTGAACCAAAGACTGTAAACATTATGGTTTGGACTCACCTGTTTGCACAGGGTCAGGTGACCGTCTCCCACCGTTCCTCGCCTGGTTCAAGTCTTCCTGGACCGGGTCCTCCTGGGTCTCCTCGACCGGGTCAGAACTGATGGACTCTGTGGCGTCATTGTGAACAGCTGAGCTGCACGTGTTCAGCAGCAGCAAGAGCGAGACGAGCCAGAGTCCACCTGCAGGACTGAGCATGATGCACACCTGTCTCACACCTGTCTGATCTCAGAGGATCTCACCTGTCTGATCTCAGAGGATCTCGCCTGTCTGATCTCAGAGGATCTCGCCTGTCTGATCTCAGAGGATCTCACCTGTCTGATCTCAGAGGATCTCGCCTGTCTGACTTCAGAGGATCTCACCTGTCTGACCTCAGAGGATCTCACCTGTCTGATCTCAGAGGATCTCACCTGTCTGACCTGAGAGCTGCTGTCAGGGACAGAAAGACACCTGAAGAGTGACTCACCTGCTGCAGCTGCAGCTTTATATACTCTTCACTGTAAAGAGCTTTATGAATGAATCAGGGCGGGAACACAGGAGGTACACCTGGTCAGCACCTGAAGGTAGGTGGGGGTTGGGGAGCTTCAACTACTACATTCATTGAGATTTTTTTCTCTACATTCAGTCAGCTCTATAATTTTTTTTTTAAATAATTCAAGTGTAATGTTCCTTATTTAAAGTTTTGATCCCACACAAACACACGTTAACAGTTTAATTGACTTGTTCCACTGAGGGAATGATTATTGTTATGTTTCATTATTGATTAAAGAATCTGAGTGATATTCAGAAACAGTTATATCTTGATGTTTCTATTTGTGCCGCTCAGTCATGGTCAGGATTCAAACCTGTTTGCGTCTTCATCCTCATGCCTGATTGCCGTCATGCTCCCCTCTTGCTCCTCCTCTTCATCTTCATCAGAAACTGTGGATCAGATTAAACCTGGCTGTCTGCAGCTCACACAGGTGTGTGTGTGTGTGTGTGTGTGTGTGTGTGTGTGTGTGTGTGTGTGTGTGTGTGTGTGTGTGTGTGTGTGTGTGTGTGTGTGTGTGTGTGTGTGACTCCAACAGGAAACAGACGAGGGTGTTTGTCTCCACCTGGTGGCAGAATATCACAACTGATGATCACGACTCATCCAGAATCTGTTAACTGCAATGTTTTATCTGGAGGGCTTTTCCCATGTAAAACAAATGTCATTTTTTAAATCTTGTTGCCATACAGTTTGACAGGAGTGATTAAACACCTGCATACAGCTTCATGTGAGCGAGGTTTCATCAAACTAACAGAGTCCTGATCTGACCTCAACTGGACCTGAACGAGACATCTTTGTTCCTCTAAATTAATGTACAATATGAAATTAATAAGAGGAGTCAATGTCAGCTTGAGTTGAAGGCCATGGAGAAGAGATGCGTCTTCAGTGACTCTTTTTAAAGACTTGTTCTCAGGACTTGAGCAGTTGGTTTGTTGACCTAAGGGATCTAACTCGTGAGTGTTGGTGCAGGAGATCACCAAGACAGGAAGGTGCTAATCCATTTAAAACCTTAAAAACAATCAATAACACATTAAAAACTAACCCTGAAACAGACAGGAAGCCAATGAAGAGAGGCGTGGGTGTAATGTTGTCAAATTTCCTTTTCCCAGTTATTAGACGTGCTGCAGCGGTTTGTACAAGTTGGAGACGTGGCAGGGACGATTGTTTGAAGAAGGATAACCAGCAGAATGTAAATCTTCAGTATTTGTAAGTTCATCATCTGATAAAAGAGACAAAGTGCAGCTCAACATTCATCAAGTTAAAGTAGATAAAAACTCAGAAACAGGATTTATTTTAGGCCGCAGGAGGACTGACTGATTCTGAGTGGGAAGAAAAAAGGAATCTCGTCTGTTTAAGTCTGCTTAAATAGTTTAATCAGTCTGAATGTAAAGGCTTTAAACTACGGTAAAACTTTAAATAAAAGTCTATTCCAATTTAATGGCTAAATCTCTTTCACTAGCCTGGTGTTTCTGCACGTTTTGATCAATAAAAGCAGCTCTCAGTTAAAGGCCCCTGTGCATTTAGTGTGTATTAATTTGCAGATAATACGGTGTCTTACAAAGAAAGATCAAATCAGTGATTTGCAAGTTAATATTGTTCATCAGTATCCTACTTTTGTACATGTCTAGATATTCTTTCTGGTTAAGATGTACAATTTCATAGTATTTACCATATTTGCTGTGCACATGTTTTGTTTGAGAATAATTAAAGGCCCTCCTCATTTTGACGCCATGTCCCAAATAAAGGGAGGATCATCTGATGTACGGTAAATAAAACAAACAGTGCAATTCTGAAGAAGTGGGACAGATAGAGATTGTTTAAATTCAGATGATTGATCTTAAACCTTTAAGTTAAGTCTCATATTCATGAATGTTAGGTCTTCTTTAGAGTCTAGGCGTCTATTTGCCCATATACAGTCTGGCTACATGAAGGCATTAGCGCTGTTCCCGCCTCTGGTACTCCCTCCCACCACGTCCACAGCATTGAATCTCTCTATATTTTGTAATGTCATCTCAAAACACTTCTTTTTAAACTGACATATTCTGTTTGATCATTATCCATCCTGTCTCTCAAATCATCTTCAAAATGATTGTATAGCCTTACTCTATAAATTTGTATTATTAGGCTACTTTGTTGTTTTATCTCTACTTTAAAAGCGCCTATGAATAAAATGTATTATCATAATTATTGTTATAGGCCTGTTTAATACAGGATGTCAATACTCAGATGTCACGATCAGCAGAAATATATTTAAAAAAGAAAAGAAAATGTAAAAACATATAATAAACGATTAGAAACAGTTCCGCTCCGGGACACCAGGGGGCGCTGCGCTGTCTGCACACTTCCGTAAGTACACGTCATGCAAACAGCAGCGTTAACCTTCTGAGCATGCGCGGAAACCAACTCCTTCAACGGCAGCGGTCTGAAGAGGAGCAGTGAACGGTAACTCTCTGTCCTTTTCTGTGTGTTTAAACTGTAATTACCGCTGTTAATGTGATGATTTTATGTGCTATAACTATGTAGCCAAACACATCTGATCATTTAATGCACCCGTTTGTGACGTTATCGCTGTTTTTGAGGTTATTGTGAAGATAATTAACACTGAATGTCAGTGAACTGTCCACGTCAGCGTCAAACAGAGAGCTGCTGATACTTCAATAACATTAAATATTATTATTCATATCTGCTTTTTAACACTCTTAAACTATACATACGTGGGTATTATAAGTTAAATGTAAATCTAAAATATGAATTAAACGTGTTGTAATACTATCTCCGTTTGAAGCTAACTGTTAGCACTTAGCATTTTGACCTTTTCTTCACAGAGCAAATAATGTAAAATAAAAACGTATTGAGTGTTACCTTCACGTGTTTATCACTGTAAAACTGTACTCTTCACCTATACCTCTGCACCTGACGGAGTCTCCTGATCTGTGCTCTGTTTAATGTGGTCCATCTCTTCTCTTTGTTTCCAGATGATGAAGATGCTGAACGTGGTTCTGGTCCTGGCTCTGCTGGGTCTGGGTTCAGGAGAGGAGGGGGCTCGTCTGCTGGCCTCCAAGTCTCTGCTGAACCGATATGCTGTGGAGGGTCGAGACCTGACGCTGCAGTACAACATCTACAATGTGGGCTCCAGGTGAGAGCTTCATTATAACGTTATATCATCTTGTAATTATATTCTAATATAAGTTTCTGCTTATAATATAACGTCATTATAACTTCATTATAATGTTATATCAATAGAATTACTTTATTGATCCCAAACTGGGAAATTGTGGCGTTACAGCAGCAGGTTATCCAAACACACAATATGAGTAAAAAACACAATGTTAACAAATCCAAACACAATATAATATTAAATACAAATTAAATAAGTACTAAAAATATCAAAACTAAGAATGTGAATATATACAACCAGGATTTAACTAAGCATTACGAGTCTTAAATAGGAAGATTAAATATGGAAGATTGAATGTAAATGTGCAAGAACAGAGTTGTAGATGGTTGTAAATTAAATATGAAAGATTAAATGTAAATGTGCAAAAACAGAGTTATAAATGGACAGTATTGACACAAGTTAAAGTGCATGAGTGTAAACATATTATAAGCAGAAACTATACAATATAAAGGCGAGTAGACAGACAAATGAAGTGAACTGGTAATTATATTCTAATAACATTATAACTTTATTATGTATAAAGACTCAATGTTATTTTTTTGCTTTCTCTGTATCCCATCTGTCTGTGTTTGTCTGTTACCTGTCGGTCTCTGTTGACTGTCTGTCTGTGCGTTACCTGTGTCTGTGTTACCTGTCTGTGTCTGTGTTACCTGTCTGTGTTACCTGTCTGTGTTATCTGTGTCTGTGTTACCTGTGTCTGTGTTATCTGTGTCTGTCTGTTACCTGTGTCTGTCTGTTACCTGTGTCTGTGTTATCTGTGTCTGTGTTATCTGTGTCTGTCTGTTACCTGTGTCTGTCTGTTGTCTGTGTCTGTGTTACCTGTGTCTGTTACCTGTGTCTGTGTTACCTGTGTCTGTGTTACCTGTGTCTGTTACCTGTGTCTGTGTTGTCTGTGTCTGTGTTATCTGTGTCTGTGTTATCTGTCTGTCTCTCAGTGCTGCTCTGGAGGTGGAGCTATCTGATGACTCGTTTCCACCTGAGGACTTCGGGATTGTTTCAGGGATGTTGAACGTCAAGTGGGACAGAATCGCTCCGTATCCTTTTAAAATAAAGTCTTCTTAACTTCCTGTCACCTGTCAGGATCTGGAGGCATGTTTGACTCACTGAAGGTAGTTTAACTTTCAGACGGGTCATCGAGCACACCTCTCTCTCTGTTCCTCAGGGGGCTCAGGTGTTTCAGTGATGTAAACAGAACCCTCACAGCGTGAATACAGCTTTTAGTTTTTAAACTCCTGATGTTTGATTTAACTGATGACCTCAGAGCGAGTAACGTCTCTCACACCGTGGTGCTGCGCCCCCTAAAGGCCGGGTACTTCAACTTCACCTCTGCCTCTGTCAGCTACCTGGCCCAGGAGGGAGGGCAGGTTGTGGTAAGACCATATTGTTAACCAGATTATTAACCACTTAGTTATTAAAGAGAATCAGTGTAAAAGTGAAGCTGACTTCTCTGTTTGTCCTGCAGGTTGGATACACCAGCGCCCCCGGACAGGGAGGCATCCTGGCTCAGAGGGAGTTCGACCGCCGCTTCTCCCCCCATTACGTAAGTGTTTGATTCACTCCCTCACGTGTGTCTTCATGCGTCAAGCATTTAATCAGGACAACACCATTTTGACATGCGCAGAGCTGTCCCATTGGTCGTACCTGTCACCCAGAACTTCCACCAGATACGTTTGTGTTGTGTTGGTTGTCAGCTCCACTCCGGTACGGCTCCGTGCTCCCTCGTCCGTCAACACCCACAGGCTTCATTTTAAGTCAGAAACGGCAGAAGTAGAAGCTGTTCCTTCCTGTTAAGTCCTCTAACATGTGAGACTTTGATCTCACTTTGATTTGCGCTGGCATTGATAAAGTACGAAAAGTTCAGTAATTTCTTCTGCCAATGGGAGTGCGTGTGTCAATAAAGCTTTTCTCCAGAGTGAGTTCAAGATGAACTGATGCCCTGCTGTATGGTTATTCCCCCATCATTATTCTTCTGGCTTCTGCACGTGTTGTAAACAAACGCCGCAGTCGTTGAACGTCTCCAGATGTTGCTCCTCCTCACTGTGTCAGAGACTTTGGATTTATTTTTTTCTCTTTCTTTGCTAAAAAAGTTCCTACATAGTGTGCTGGAAGGGATTCTATTCACTGTTTCTCGAATTAATCTCCAAGCTTAGCAGTTCATACTTGTCCAGAAATCTATAAATAGGGGGGTCGTGTAGGAGGGTCTCCAGACATGAGCGAGCGAGGCAGACACATACGCAGTGAGAATAGTTTTACTTCAACCACACGGCCAAAGACAAGGCCACATCAAGTGTGTGCATGGATATTTATCGGAATAACAAATGCCATTATCCATCCCCTCGTTCAGAATGAACATGTCTTTCTGACTGGCACGGATCGTATCAGGTGTGTTTATATGAAGCAGTTTTATTCTGAATATTTGTGTCCATGTTTGACTCTCTGGCTGTGTCAGTGTTTGTTTCTGTTTCCTGTTAAGTCCTTGATGCAGCGGCCGTTAGTTGACCTTCTCTATCTCCTCCCCTCACTCCTCCCTAACTTCCTGTCTCTTCTCAGGGTTCAGTCAATAAAGACTTATAAGGAATAGGGACTGTTGTGTTTTACGTATTTTCTGACTGTTCCTCCATGTTTTATTTTCTCTGTGGTTTAGTTGGACTGGGCTGCGTTTGGCGTCATGACTCTGCCCTCCATCGGCATCCCGCTGCTCCTCTGGTACTCCAGCAAGAGAAAGTATGACTCCCCGAAGGCCAAGAAGAACTGATGTCACACGCCTGAGGGGGGGCGGGCTGAGGGTTTTTGAGGGGGTTGGGTAGAGGGCTGAGGGTTGTGCGGGACGGGGGGTCTGCAAGGAGCTTAATAACCCATATTGGGGTGAAAGTTGAATTAAACACAGAGACCAATAAAGTGACGATTTGATTTAATGTGAACACATTCAGAGTTCAAATCAAACTTTGAACGCACACGCTCACACACCTCTAGGTGTGTGTGTGTGTGTCGCTTCTTCATGTCTGTAAACAGAAACTGTTTATTACTCTAACACGTGATGATTATGTAGTGTTGTGTTACTTTAATAAAAAGTATCGTTTGTTTTGAACTCTGACATCAGGAGTCAGGAGACGGTTTGTGGATCTTTGAGATAAACTAATAAAATCGAGGTGTTTTTTTCTAAAGTTGTCTGAGGTGACTTTGTGAAACTTTATAAACATTTAACAAACATGTCATGAATCCTGCCCTCATCACATTTTATGGTTTTTGGATTAGAGTCGTTACAGATGAGTTAGAGTTTTAGTTCAGATTAATTAATATTAATGTTTGTTTTTGTTTCCTAATTAATTTACAGCAGCTTTAATTTCTTACACAAAGAGTGAAACACCATCAGACTATTTATTTATATAGAAACACCTGGAGGGAGCACAAGAGAGGCCAGGTATGCTCACACACACAAAGTAAACTGAGCTCTGTATGTGCAGAAGTATACCATAAAATATTAACAATGTAAATAAGACTATTGTCTTATTTACATTGTGCGGTGGGCGGGTAATGCTGAAATGAACATGATAACAAAATATTTGATAATTATGACTAATAGAGATGGGTTTCATTAACATCAGTGTTTCTCAACTGGTGGGTCGGGACCGAAAAGCGGGTCGTGGAGTCGTTCTCAGTGGGTCCTGAAAGTGTCAAAAAGTCTAAAAAATCACTTTGATTTAAAGATTCATTTTGGGGCTTTTTGTGCCTTCATTTTCAAGATAGGATAGTGGACAGATCCGAAATTTAGGGAGAGAGAGAGAGAGTGGAGACCGACATGTGGGAAAGGAGCCACAGGTCGGACCCGAACCCGGGCCGCCTGCCTGGAGGACCACAGCCTCCGTACACCAACCACCATTACACGCCCTTAAAAATGACTACAGTGTGAGGTCCAAACTGCACCATTTTTTATAAAACAAATCTCATCAGTTGAAAAGTATCCGACATTTGGGTCGTGATTTGTTATTAAGGAGTTTGGTCCTGAGGCCAGCCCAGATGAGAACCACTGATTTACAGGGACAGGGTTTTTACAATTACATTAAACAGTGTGGAGGATGATAATACAGTATTTACATGATGAGGTGTCGACTATTACATCAGCTTTAGCTTCAGCTTTTTGTACATTCACAGTGTGTGTTTGGTTTCAAGGCAAGGCAAGTTTATTTATAGAGCACATTTCAACAACAAGGCAACTCAAAGTGCTTCACACAAGACATCAAAAAGCATCATGACAGAGGAAAGAAAAGAAACATTAAAAATTGAAAAATCACAGAAATGATAAAATCTGAAAATATGTTCAAATAAAATAATTCAAATGAAATGAATTGAAATCAATAAAGTAAAAATATAAAGAGTTCAAAGTTACAGTGCAAATTTAAAATCTTATTAAAGTTGTTTAATGAAAGGCAGCTGTAAACAGGTGAGTCTTCAACCTCGATTTAAAAGAGCTGAGAGTTTCAGGGTTATTTCACAGCCACAGCTCTGACACTCTGAGAAGAAATAAAGGCTTATATTAAAATGTTATTCTCACAAATTTGGCTTTTAGTTGATTTTACAATACTAATCATGAGATTTAATTTTATTTGACATAATTCTTAGTTCTGACTGTTTCAGTGATTTTTGACATTTTTATTTTACACATTTTAAAACAACAATAAACATGTATTATTTAATAATTCCGTTTTTGTTTAAGGCTGATCACTGCCCGGAATTTTTTTTTTTTTTTACATGTATTAGTCAACGGTGATCATGTGGCGCATGCGCATTTGTCTCAAGCGTTGGAGTTGAGACTTGTGAAACAGGTGGAGGAATGACTGAAGAGGTGGGAGTTCCGTGAACGCATCTCCAGTCTGAAACTCTAAGCGGCGAATCGGACATGACATCAAACTGTGAGTCTGTTCCGCATTCCTCAAACACACACACGGACACACACACACACACACACACTCACACACACACACACAGAGTCCGGACTGGGATCGGGAGCAGACCAGGATCTCGTCCATGGGTTACTCTGCGGTTCATCGGAGCATCAGAGCCGGAATGTGAGGTGACTTTCTCTTGTATTCACGCTTCCTCCTCCAACTTCACGTTCAGACCTCAGTTCTCCTTCAATGTCCGTGTTTGTGCAGGCTCTATGTCCGCGCTTTCCCAGGATGTAATATCTGCGTTTTTCTCTTTAATGTCCGCGTTTTCCATACGCTGTATAACATCTGCATTTTCCATATAACACACACGTTTTCCTCTATGCAATATCCGCGTTTTCCTATTTAATATCCGTGTTTTCCCTGAGGCTATTTCACATCTGCGTTCCTCTGTGTCATATCTGCGTGTTCCCCATGTCTCCTATAATATTCGCGTTTCCCCTCTTGATTAATAAAAATGTTCTTCTGTCTTCATGTTCTCTCTCTGTGTTAAAGTTGTTTTCATATTTCACATTCGTTGTTGCTGCTGTTCACTTGACCACCTCCGCATTGAACCCTGGGTTTATTCTAGTTTTGGGACTGTGTTAAGAGAGCAGATTTGCAAAAGCATTTCCCAGTTTTTGTTCAACTCTTAAAACGTCAAAGATGATGATGATGCTGTTGAAAGCGCAATGAACCAGATGTCTGTCCAGCCTGCTTATCCCTATACCCATAGGCACACTTAGGGACCGTCTCAAAAGTGCAATACAGCTCCTCAGTGTCCTTCCTTAAGGGAAACAAAAAAACCTACATTTCCTGTGTGGCAAATTTGATAATTAGCCATTTTAATTAGATCAACTCTTTAATGTCTAATCCCAACGTGACGGTTTGGCGCTGAGCAGCAGTGTGACACGGATTTACAGATTAATGTGTGTGAATTGTTAAACTTAAAGGCTCAGGCGTCGGAACACATTTCTCATGAGCTGTAAAAGTTGATGAAGTTCAGCAGCTATGAGGAAATCTCAGTGATGACAGGTGGAGATGTACCTGTGTGTCAAGTCATGTCATCATAGTGGAAGCTCTGGTGGTGACACCGGTTTCACTGTGCATGAGTGGAGTTTTTCTGAAGTTATTTTTAGAGCAGAAATCTGTCAAATGAAGTTAAACTGAATGAAGCCTTTATCGCCCAGAGAGCATAAAGTCAAGAGTGACAAAAGATCTCGACAACAGTAAAGGACTTCACATAACCTCACACGATTACATTTAATTCAATAAAGTGCATTGTGCCAAGTTCATACTGTATGATCAGAGCTCCTCCCTCCTGTAGGTAATGAAGGACTCTCTTATGAAACGTTTTAAAATAATCCATAAAATCGGCAGCAGCTGTCCTGACATCCAGATGATGGCAGAAATACTCCACGCATATGCCGTGTTAGAAATACATTAAGATAAACATGGGGTGTTCAAAACAAACATTAAGGAGCAATATGTAGTGAGTGAAATGATAAAGTGATCTTACTATATGATCAGACATTAAGGAAACGTGCTCTGTTGAAGTGCTGGCTTCTCTGACAACAATGCAGCAGCCAGTATGTCCTCCTTCTAACTTTAGATTCTGCTCCTGAATGCTCTGGATTTGTTTGGACCAGAGAAGGTGGGCGCTTTTAAGGCACCCTCCACATGGCCGTTTTGGACGCCCCTCGGTTTGCCAGATATGAGAGCAGTTATCAGGTCAACAGGTGTTGCAGTGATGGAAGCAGGCAAGAGAAGTGGTTCAGATAGAAGTGATTGTACCCGACCTAAAAAAGCCTCTGCATGTTTCTAATAAGCTCCACGAGCAGAAACGTGCTCAAACTAGGATCAAGATTGGAGATGCTTTTGAAAAATGGAGAGGTTAGAACACAGAAAGGTTTACAGAGCGATGCAGAGCTGGATAAACACTGAAGCTTCAGTGTCCACCACATGGCAACCTGTGTGAGCATCGACTCTAGAGAGGAGGGGGCGGGGGGAGACAGCTCTCTACAATGTTTAGAATTTAAACACTAGGTGTCAGAGCTACATACTGCTCCTTTAACGACCAGACAAACTGAGCTCTCGTGTGCGTGTCAGCCGCTGTGCAGCACCACTGAGTCTGAGTCAGAAATTTAGGTAAATATGATCTTAAGCAAAAGTGGAGGAGGCAGGCGGGGAGAGTGACATGTCATGTTGTAATAATCGATATCTGTTTGAATCCATCATTTAATCCTGTAGATTTTAGAAGTACGAAGTCGAGCTGCAGACGTGTGAAGCTGGCTACACTCTAGATGATTTTAGGCCTGATTATTATTGAAGTATTTAAATCTAATTTCAGGATAGAACCAATCACTAGATAGAAGGGGTGCAGGGTGAGTCATCAGGCATTTGAAGATGTCACAATACTCAGATAATGCTTGATTGGCAGATACATGAACATTTAACAGGAACGCTGGATTCAAACTTCAAACTTCAAAAATGTGTTTTTCATTTCATCGGGATTGAACTTAAAAAAAAATGTATTCGTCTCATTTACTTCTTTAAATAAATGATTGGATTAAAAACTGTGTGGATTTTTCTGTCGTCCGTCTCTCAGGTCAAACTGAAGAGGATGAAGAGTCAAAGTTCTCATGATGATGATGAAGAAAGAGTTAACGATCTGATGAGGATGAAGTCCAGTTTCAGATAATCTGTCGGGACCATTAGAGAGATCCAACATGGCTGCCTTCAAACCTGAAAATGTGGAAGACTTTTATGAGATGGGAGAAGTTCTGGGGAGGTGAGAACGACTCGGATGTGTGAAAAGAAAACTTTATTCATTTGTTTAGTTTTAACTGTGTGATCAGAACATTTCCGCGAATAATCAATATTCCGATTCTGACCCGATTCAGCGGGCACTTCGGTCAGGTCCGGCAGGTGCGGGAGCGCTCCACTGGGACTCTTTGGGCGGGAAAGTTCATGAAGATCAAGAAGAGTCCATGCAGTCTCCTGGGTCTGGATCGGGGCGGCGTGGAGCGCGAGGTCGAGATCCTGCAGGCGGTTCAACATACAAACATCGTGACTCTCCGAGACGTGTTCGAGAGCCGAGCGGAGGTGGTGTTGATCCTGGAGCTGTGAGTGTGTGTGTGTGCGTGTGTGTGTGTGCGTGCGTGTGTGTGTATTGTTTGTCAACTTAAAATTCCCTATATTAATATTTAGTGGGGCTTTTTTTTTTTTTTACGATTCCATTTTTAAATCATGATTAATCGCTGAATGTCAATAGTTAATCACATGTTTGAAAACAGTCTTTGTCATGCTTTTATTTTGAAATCCTTTATTTATAACCAAACAATACTTCCTGTTTGCATACAAACCTGCTTTTATTGTGAAATAAAATAAGGAGAATGGTCGAGCAAAGGTTAGGACATTAACTTCGTAAATGTCACCAGCTCAAAGGAACGGTAACAAAGGTCAATGTGTGATGTCATAAGGTCAGTGTGTGATGTCATAAGGTGGATATTACTTTGGACTCGTCAGCTGAGCTGTCTGAGAGTTTGTTAAAGTGAAATGAGACATTCAAAGATGCAGCAGTGTCCTTCTTTTACATCACTGAGACTACAGGGAGACACTGAGGACGACTATCTACGGAGAGCCTGAAGGGACAAAATCTGATGTCTATATTTATTGTAATGGTTTATAATTTATTGTTTCAGAGTGAGCGGAGGAGAGCTGTTCGACTTCATCGCTGGGAAGGAGAATCTTCTAGAAAGTGAAGCCATCGAGTTCATGAAACAGATTCTGGAGGCTCTGCGGTTCATGCACAGCAAGAACATCGTTCACTTCGACCTGAAGGTGACCTGAAAACACTCACCTGACGACGAGAACACTGACCTGTGTTCACCTGAAGACTAGACTCTGACCTGTGTTCACCTGAAGACTGGACTCTGACCTGTGTTCACCTGACGACTAGACTCTGACCTGTGTTCACCTGACGACTAGACTCTGACCTGTGTTCACCTGAAGACTAGACTCTGACCTGTGTTCACCTGACGACTAGACTCTGACCCGTGTTCACCTGACAACGAGAACACTGACCTGTGTTCACCTGAAGACTAGACTCTGACCTGTGTTCACCTGACGACTAGACTCTGACCTGTGTTCACCTGACAACGAGAACACTGACCTGTGTTCACCTGAAGACTAGACTCTGACCTGTGTTCACCTGACAACGAGAACACTGACCTGTGTTCACCTGAAGACTAGACTCTGACCTGTGTTCACCTGACAACGAGAACACTGACCTGTGTTCACCTGAAGACTAGACTCTGACCTGTGTTCACCTGACGACTAGACTCTGACCCGTGTTCACCTGACAACGAGAACACTGACCTGTGTTCACCTGAAGACTAGACTCTGACCTGTGTTCACCTGAAGACTAGACTCTGACCTGTGTTCACCTGACGACTAGACTCTGACCTGTGTTCACCTGAAGACTAGACTCTGACCCGTGTTCACCTGACAACGAGAACACTGACCTGTGGTCACCTGACGACTAGACTCTGACCTGTGTTCACCTGACGACTAGACTCTGACCCGTGTTCACCTGACAACGAGAACACTGACCTGTGGTCACCTGACGACTAGACTCTGACCTGTGTTCACCTGACGACTAGACTCTGACCCGTGTTCACCTGACAACGAGAACACTGACCTGTGTTCACCTGACGACTAGACTCTGACCTGTGTTCACCTGAAGACTAGACTCTGACCCGTGTTCACCTGACAACGAGAACACTGACCCGTGTTCACCTGACGACTAGACTCTGACCCGTGTTCACCTGACGACTAGACTCTGACCTGTGTTCACCTGACGACTAGACTCTGACCCGTGTTCACCTGAAGACTAGACTCTGACCCGTGTTCACCTGAAGACTAGACTCTGACCTGTGTTCACCTGAAGACTAGACTCTGACCTGTGTTCACCTGTAGACTAGACTCTGACCTGTGTTCACCTGTAGACTAGACTCTGACCTGTGTTCACCTGAAGACTAGACTCTGACCTGTGTTCACCTGTAGACTAGACTCTGACCTGTGTTCACCTGTAGACTAGACTCTGACCTGTGTTCACCTGACGACTAGACTCTGACCTGTGTTCACCTGTAGACTAGACTCTGACCTGTGTTCACCTGACGACTAGACTCTGACCCGTGTTCACCTGAAGACTAGACTCTGACCCGTGTTCACCTGAAGACTAGACTCTGACCTGTGTTCACCTGTAGACTAGACTCTGACCTGTGTTCACCTGTAGACTAGACTCTGACCTGTGTTCACCTGAAGACTAGACTCTGACCTGTGTTCACCTGAAGACTAGACTCTGACCTGTGTTCACCTGTAGACTAGACTCTGACCTGTGTTCACCTGTAGACTAGACTCTGACCTGTGTTCACCTGAAGACTAGACTCTGACCTGTGTTCACCTGTAGACTAGACTCTGACCTGTGTTCACCTGAAGACTAGACTCTGACCTGTGTTCACCTGAAGACTAGACTCTGACCTGTGTTCACCTGAAGACTAGACTCTGACCTGTGTTCACCTGTAGACTAGACTCTGGCCTGTGTTCACCTGTAGACTAGACTCTGACCTGTGTTCACCTGTAGACTAGACTCTGACCTGTATATATAATAACAGTGACTTGTGTTTTCAGCCGGAGAATGTGATGCTGTCGGACAACTCTTCTCATCCAGTCATCAAACTCATCGACTTCGGCCTCGCTCAGCGTCTCCGTCAGGGGGAGGAGTATATCAGCACGAGTGGAACGCCGCAGTACATCGGTGAGAATCGACAGCTCTTCATTTACATTTACAACCGACAGTTGAACAGGAGAGCGAGATCCTTTATAAATATCAAAAGAGGGTCACCACGGCAACGAACACACTCCCCCCCCCATACGTCCCACATCCACCACGCACCCGGCCGTGTTACACAGAACTCCCTGCTAACTCTGTATGTTTTTAATAAAGATTTAATTTCATAGAATAACAGCAACTCTTAGTACTTAGAAGGCTTCATGAATACAGCTCCAGATGCTGTAGATAGTTTGTGTTTTGCACTTAAATAATACTGTACTAAAGGAGGAAAAGAAAATAGAAACAAGAGCTGATTAGAAACATCTATGACATCATCAGGTCCGTCTGCGTCTCTGTATTCACAGATTTATTAACTTGTAAAAATGACGTCATGTTAAATTAGTGTTTGTCATTTTGAAGATATTTAAATTTTATGATGAATACGCTCATGTTAACGTTCTATCGAGGATTAAAACGTGTTTTTAAAGTTCTGTAAGAGATGGTCTGGGCCGTTTTTAAACTGAACTACCCCGATCTCTTTCAGCCCCCGAAGTGATCAACAGTGAACCTCTGAGTACAGCTGCAGATATGTGGTAAGACACACACACACACACACACACACACACACACACACACACACACACACACACACACACACACACACACACGGCACAGAGTAAATTCTTCAGTCAGAGACGAGTTCAGACGTGTTTCACATTCAAACTGAACAGTCAGACTGTGTGTGTGTGTGTGTGTGTGTGTGTGTGTATTCAGTGTCTTAATCTTCTCCTGACTTTCTGTTTTGTGTTCGTTTCTTCGACAGGAGCATCGGAGTCATCACCTACATACTGTGAGTGTGTGTTTCTTTTCTGACATGCTAACGCTCCCTCCTCGCAATTTACGATCAGCTCACACGCCTCCACGATCAAGAGATCTGATTAGTCAATAGATTCGTACAGTTTGAGCTCTTAACCCTCAAAACCCGCTCCGAGGCAGCTTAGGGGGGCTACTCCTCTAACCCCTTTAATTACATGAATACTCCCTTCCCCCCCCTCTAGAGGCGACCTATCCCCGGGTAAGAAGTGAGCCACCCTTAAGTTACCTCGCTGGCTCCAGGTGACGCTCCTCTCAGAAGAGTACAATAACGGATGACACATGTTTTTCTCCCTTTGTGTCCTCAGTCTGAGTGGTTTGTCACCGTTTCAAGGCTACACAGACGAAGAGACTCTGAGGAACATCCTCGCCATAACTTACGAGTTCGATGATCGAGTTTTCAGCACGACGAGCTCGATGGCCAAAGACTTCATCCAGAAACTGTTGGTCAAAGATCCAAGGTGAGAAGGATGTTGAAGTAACCACACGTGATTCAATTTACAATGAGACAAAAATGGAACTCATCCAAACAAAGAATTTTGGGATCAGTCCATTTCTGATTGTTTTTGATATTAGAGAGTTTCTGTTGTTAAAGGAGCAGTATGTAGCTCTGTCACCTAGTGTTTAAAATGGGTACTGCAGTCCATTTTCAAAACATTGTAGAGAGCTGTGTCCCCCTGCCCCCTCCTCTCTAGAGTGGATGCTCATGCAGGTTGCCATGTGGTGGACACTGAAGCTTCAGTGTTTATCCAGCTCTGCATGGGTCTGTAAACCTTTCTGTGTTCTAACCTCTCTCCATTTTTCAAAAGCATCTCCAATCTTGATCCTAGTTTGAGCACGTTTCTGCTCGTGGAGTTTATTAGAAACATGCAGAGGCTTTTTAGGTCGGGTACAATCACTTCTATCTGAACCACTTCTCTTGCCCGCTTCCATCGCTGCAACACCTGTTGACCTGATAACTGCTCTCATATCTGGCAAACCGAGGGGCGTCCAAAACGGCCGTGTGGGGGGTGTCTTAAAAGCGCCTACCTTCTCTGGTCCAAACAAATCCAGAGCATTCAGGAGCAGAATCTAAAGTTAGAAGGAGGACATACTGGCTGCTGCATTGTTGTCAGAGAAGCCAGCACTTCAACAGAGCATGTTTCCTTAATGTCTGATCATATAGTAAGGTCACTTTATCATTTCAGTCACTACACATCTTACTGATTGCTCATTTCAACTCCATTTAACTTCTGCGTTAAAACGATGAAAGGGGAACCCTCAAAACCACAAAATAGACCATTTCCTCCAGGTCAGTTTGGTTCTCTCGCCAGAAAAGCTCTAGTTTCTTGAAGTATCTTTTCAGGGTCCTGATACTCATGACCATGTGACGCTGACGCGAAGTATTTGTGAAACTAAAGTTAAACTTCACAAGATGCTCCACGTTCCTCATTCTCGTGCAGCTGCTGCTCTTCTGATATAACTTTAGACTGAAATGACGACTTTAATCTCGAAATGTATGACTTTATTACCGTATTTTCCGCACTATAAGGCGCACCGGATTATAAAGTGCACCTTCAATGAATGGCCTATTTTAGAACTGTTTTCATATATAGGGCGCACCGGATTATAAGGCGCATAGAATAGAACGTGTTTACAACTGAACAAGGCTGGGAGATATTGTGAATATATAAATATAAATCCGTAGTGCATTCACAATAACTCAACGTTGTTCAAACGTTAATGTGCATATTCACAATATCTCCCAGCCTTGTTCAGTTGTAAACACGTAAAAGAAACACAGTCTGATACCGCTAATTCAAACGTTAGTGCATAACTCAACATTGTTCAGTTACGTATAACACGTAAAGCTCACTTTTTCAGTTCATTCCCCGTCCACGAATCCCTCGAATTCTTCTTCTTCAGTGTCCGAATTGAACAGTTGGGCGAGTACGGCATCCAACATGCCCGGCTCCCTCTCGTCATTATCCGAGTCAGTGTCGCTGAGCGCCGTGTACAACCAGTATGGATCAACCAATTAACCAATTGATCCGTATATAAGGCGCTCCGGATTATAAGGCGCACTGTCGTTTTTTGAGAAAATTAAAGGCTTTTAAGTGCGCCTTATAGTGCGGAAAATACGGTACTCTCTCTAAATCTTTACTTAATGTGGCCCTGATACTTTTTTGTATAGACTGACTTGATGTTACTGGTTATATCTCATTGTTGTGTAGCTGTTTGCTCTCTTCATTTGTGTCTTGTTTGTGTTTCAGAGAGAGAATGACAGCCGACGAGAGTCTTCTTCATCCCTGGATCAAAGTAAAGACGACTTTTCTTCGTTTTAGACCTGCTGAATGTTTCCGAGCTTTAAATCCTGTTTTCTCTCACTCTGTGTAACCGACTCTGATTCCTCCTGTTTATTTATCATTTCATTAGTTGTCTCTTGGTGCTGTTTGTTTTCAAACTGACATCAGATGTTTTGCGTTGGTTTCAGCCGATCACTCGTACTCAGGCGACGAAAAGGAATCGCTCATCCATCAACATGAAGAACTTCAAAAAGTTCAACGCCCGTAGGAAATGGAAGGTTTGTCCTCATGTTCATGATTTTGCTTTGTTTATCCCGAAGAGCTATTTGGCAGCATTCCTTTGATTCTTCATAACAATATGAATCGTATTATTGGCTGTTTCCCCCTCAGATGTCTTATAACATGGTGTGGATGTGTAACCGCTTTGTCCGCCTGAAGCTACTGTGTAAAAGCTCCAACCCGGATCCCCTCCAGGTGAGACCTCGTCAGGCCCCAGGGCCACAAGTTGAATAAACTGAATCTTTAAAACTTTAATCAGAGAAACACATTCTTGTTAAACTTTTAAAAATGATTTGAAGAGGAGACACTGAATCTAATGTTTTTATTTCTTCATCTGAAGAAAAACTACAAAAAGAGAAGTCACTTTCTCCCTGTGCTCATAAAATGTGCGTTATTAACGTGACTTGATGCGGTTTGTAATGATTGGGTTTCTTTTCAACTGAGCTGATGTTTTGGTGTCTGCAGAGGGACTGTGAAAGTGATGCCGAAGACACAGAAACCAAACCAGCTTCTCTGCTGCGACGACGACTCAGCAGCAGTTCGTAAAGGTGATGATGAAGAGCTGAGGAAGATGAAGAGCTGAGAGGAGGAAGAGTTGAGGAAGATGTAGAGCTGAGAGGAGGAAGATGAAGAGCTGAGGAGGAAGAGCTAAGGAAGATGAAGAGCTGAGAGGAGGAAGAGCTGAGAGGAGGACGACGAGGGGCTGAGGATGATGAGCTCAGAGGATGAGATGGAGAGCAGTTTGGAGGACGTACTGCCCCGTCTGATGAGACTCTTTACTAAAGAACTTCAACAAACTTATATTTTCTATAAAGTCTTCCGTCACTAAACATAATAATATTTTTGTAAATGTCGTCCTGTGTTTGTGATACGTCGGTCAATGAGTAAATATCTGTAAAGTACACAGACATATAAACAACCATGAAACAAAAAAACGAGAATCTACGTCACTGAAGTTTTAACTTAAACTTAAAACATTTTTGGTGCTTTCATACTCGTACAAAAACTCCTGAAATTTTCAGGTTGAGCTGCATGTGTGGACGCAAACAGACTTTTTTTTTTTTTCCCTGCCAGCCTCGTTTTAATTTTTGTTGCATGTGAGCCGGGGGCGAGATGATGTGTGATCGCCGCGGGAAAAACCCAGGGATATTCATCTCCAGCGAGTGGAAGAGGGGTGAAGATGTTCATTCCCCGACGCAGGCGCACGACCACAGACTGCATGCAAGCAATCTAGGATAGTCTTCGCTTTGAGGTGCATGTGTGAACGAACAACTCAGGAAGATTTCAGGGGCAGGGAAATTGTCAAGACATTTGCACGTGTGGAAACGGTTGATGTGTTACTACCTCTGTCTCACATTAAGAGCTCTAGCTGTTCATTGTTATAATAAAGTCAAAGTTACTTCATAGTGTAAGATCTAGGAGGAAATATGTTTCAGTTTTATTTGGGTGGTTTGTTAATGTGACCTTACTTTCTTTAGCATCTGTTTACAGTTCAATCCCTGGACGAAGCACAGAGCAGTGAATCTAACGGGATGCAGCTGCAGCATCTTTGATGACTGTCATGGGTTAAGACAATATCAGAAAATATTTTATGTACGTTAACTGGTTTAAAGTGGTGTTTTAATAAATGGTGTTTTGGATTGATATGAAAATGACTTGGTTCATGTGTCTCTCTCTGCCCTCTGGTCTAACGTGATCTTCTATCACTGCGGTGAACATTTTGCAAGGGAGCACCAAAAACTATCTCGTTCACATGCAGGGGTGTGTCCAGACGGGCGGCATGGGCCCCCCTTTGACATCTGATCTGCCAACCCAGAATCCAAATCTATGATTGGCTGTTTGGCTAATCAGAGGCGGTACTACAGGCTGCTGATCATTTTCTTTACAAGTTAATTTTGTCTTAGTTTCTGTGCTTTCAGCTGTAAATGAATGTTTTTCCCTTCACATACGAATTTCCAATGAAAATATTGTGCACACGGTTTAACTTGCGATGGACTTAATCGCCGATAAATGTATTTCTGCAAGTTAGACAGCTCAAGAGTTTGAGTTCAAAGTACTGTAAATTATTATAAATTATGTCGAGTCCCTAAAGCATCCAGCTTAGATATGTTGCCAAATTGTGTTACTTACAAGCCTCCACTCCATGCCACCCCTGTTTAAGGCTGTGCCATCTTTAATCTGACCAGCACAAATAGTTTCTGTGATTGTCGTACTATATATGGAAAGTTGCTACACGTACAAACAGCTAAATTTTTCATGATTTTGAAGCTTAATTTTGTAAACTTATACGTTTTTATTCGTTGCTGAAATTTGACCTGGTGGTTAATAATACATTCTTCTTTGGTATAAAAAACAAAAAAA
Source organism: Labrus bergylta (assembly GCF_963930695.1). Lineage (NCBI taxonomy): Eukaryota > Metazoa > Chordata > Actinopteri > Labriformes > Labridae > Labrus > Labrus bergylta. The sequence goes on along the minus strand of NC_089213.1, from coordinate 6,407,148 downwards.
CAAATATATTTTTTTGGTTTACAGGGATTTTCATAATTTCTTTGTTTGTGTATATAGTGACTATATTGTAACAGCCCTACATGCAGGAAGGTTCTGCAAGAATAGTATATTTTGGATGCCCAGTAATCCTTTTACAGGGAACTGAAACCTAGGAAGCATCATTTTTTCATTGCTGGGAAAATAAAAAAGGTCAGTGTAAAGTTCAAATGTGGGCCTATTGTTTTTTTGTTTAACACATCATTATGAAACACTAAGTTGTCATATTATTACTACAAACTTTTCATGTTAAGATGCCTGATCAGGATTGTGCATATACAACTCTTAATAGTGAAGAAAGCAAGATGGGTCAGTGAGATATTTCTACCATCAGCTCTGGGAAAGCATAAAGTTTTTTAGAAAGTTAATAAGACTTTGTGTTATAACATTTTCAGATTTAATGTTGTTTGTTTTACTTTCTTTGGCTGACTGCAACATACTGCAAACGTGTCTTTGATTGTTTATGCTTTTACTTTTGTTTAACTGTGTTGAAAATGTATATCATATCAGAATATAAGGTGACACATTAACTTACTGAGAGTTTGAGCAAATGGGATCTTGAGAAGTACTATTTAAAACAGTCACTGTGCCTTTTTACAGTGGCTAGGTTCACATTTTTTCAGAAGCTGTGATTGGTTGATCCAACAAAATGAAGAAAAAAAGTAAATCATAGAATCTAGTCAGACATTATGTAATTATGAACACTATGAAATAAACATCTGTGTGATAATATGTTAGACTTACTTTAAAATTATACTGCCTACAAGATGTTTGAAATCACATGTCCACTGGTGCAGCAGCTTCTTCACATGCTGATCGTTACATCGTGTGAAGAGCCTTGACTAGTGATTGGATGCACCTGTAAAGGTAACCACATTCAGAGAAGTCAACATGCATGTCTCACTTTGCACAGATGAGCAAAAAATTGTTGTTGGCTTGAAATGTCTGCACAAATAATTGTTTGGCTGTTTGGCACAACTATGATTCAATAATATTCTTCATGTCCTGTTTTTAAGAACATTTCTATGTCTTCTCCTCAGCTTGAGAAACTCTTAAGTCTGTTAAAAGTCCTCCTCACTACTCCTAACAGTTGTACACCTGAGGAGCTCTCTCTGTGAATAACTTTCATCTTTACAAGGATCTAGTCTTAACTTTAAGGGGACATTCTTAGAAAATGTCCTGATTCTAAGAATGTTCTTAACATATTGTCAATAACAGCAACTCTTAGTACTTAGGAGGCTTCATGAATACAGCTCCAGATGCTGTGGATAGTTTGTGTTTTGCACTTAAATAATACTGTACTTAAGGAGGAAAAGAAAATAATTTTAAACATAAAAAATTACATTTTTGGGTCTTGTTATACCGTAAATAATACCTTTTCTAGTCTTCTGACCATTTAGAGCACTGTGCACTTAAGAATGTAATACTCACTTCCACTAAAGACTACGCCTTGTGAAGCGATTTGGGGTTCAGTATCATTCCACACTGATGGGTGGAGAACAAGCTCAGAACAGCCTGGGATCTTAACTTAAAAAAAATAAGGTAACACTTAAATCAAACATCAGATCTTGATAAACTAATTATTCAATTTGAAAATCTTTACTGGTGTACTTTGTAGAATATTTGTCCAGAAAATGACATGACAAATCATTGATTGATTACAATGACTTGTGATTTCTAAATGGACAGATTGATATCCATGAAGTTTAAGTGACTTGGTGTTATACTGTGATGAATAAGTAGTATAGTTGATTGTACTGAGCCACAGTAGGTAAAGTTGCAGTTCACAGTGTTATAGTGCCTTTACATCTTTACGTGTCAAAATAAGGTAGATTGGGGAAATATGATATCCTTTTACTGTGGTGCTCACATGTTAGGCAACAATAACTTTGAGGCTAGAAGTGTTCTTGAATAATACTCAATTTATGGGTTTATGTTATGAATCAGTACTTATCTACTGTCGTCTTCTGACTACTCAAAGCACTTTACACTGATGGTAGAGGTTGCTATGGAAAGTTACCATCAAAAGTAACTAATCCCATACATACACAATCACATGCCACTTGGGGTGAAGTGTCTTCCCCAGCAACACATGGGACATGTAGATATGGGGATCAAAACCCCCAACCTTCTGGTTTGGAGTTAACGACTACCCACTGAGCCACAGTTTGTTGTTTGGTTTTCCCTTTTAAACTGAAAGGTGCTTTTGAAAATACAACTCACTAAATACACAAGTATAAATAAAAAGGCAACTTTGAATATTTGTCTGAGATCTGTCTTCAATGTTTCATAGTTAATCATATCAAATGTTTGACAGACATTCATTTAGAAACTGATTTTAATTTACCACTTCACCATTAGTGTTGCCAATGCCTACAAAAACTATGTATGCAGTTTCTATGTGTGTTTATTTTCCCATAGAGTATGTTTTTATAGATCACTACTCTGGAAGTAGGCAAGCCTTTTTAGGCCCCATTTTGAGCACATGTAACCGTTATCAAAGAGATCCCTTGTTATATACTTCTCTTTCTTTCTGAACTAGATGCCTCAGGGTATACTGAGCAGAAAACGAAGGCCAAACAGTCAAAACAGTACTTCATAATGCCAGCTATGTTCAACCAAAAGTGTGTTTATATGTGCAGAACAACATAACTGCTGTAAAACAACAAGGAAATCATATTCTATTGTGAATTACTGCATTTTTATACACAATAACAAAGAAACCGATATAGAAAACTTGGCAACTGCTTTGCTGTTCAGATACACAAAGGAATACTGTATGTGGCATATCAGCGTATAAAAAGAAGCTACCTTGGAAAATAGTTGCTAATTCATGTATTGTAGGGTTGGTTATACAAGATACCGATCAGTAAAGAGCGTAGTAGGTGATTGTGATTATGGCCATTTGGAGAGGAGTCAAAATCAACTTCTTTGTGATCCTGATCAGTTGTCATCTGTTAAGTCTTTCAAACCATCACAGTTTCAAGGGTCTAGAGTAACCCTGTGTTGAGACTTCAAAGCCCAGACATTGTGAGACACTTAAGGAGGGCTTGCTTGTTTGTCAAAAGCACTTTTGAAAAATAAAAAACATTATTCTAAGACGACACCAACAGCTCAAAATACCCAAGTGTCAATAAATCCTTGTTGAACTGTTGTGGATAGGCAAAAGTGAATATAAAAAGGAACATATTTACATTATTAATTTGTTTTTTGTTTTTTCAGTTTGCCCTTGATGATGTGTATGTGGCAGGATGTCCATTCTACTGTAAACAGCTGTTTACAGAAGGGGGTTCGATTGTTCTAGTTAGCGGAGTTGAAGAGGTCAGTGATGCTTTCATCCTTAGCCAGGCTCAGGAAATACTCCTTTCCATCAAGAGAGAAGGCTAGAGGTGAAGTAAGACAGACAAAACTTTGCTCATCTTCAGATGGGGAAACATGAGGTATGGTCATTGTGTCAACAGGGCGGTCAGAGACTGGTGACGAGTGTTTTGTTGTCGCGGACAGCGGGTTGCAGATACTGTTGATTCCAGAGGTAGAGTAGGCAGTGCCTGAAACATAATAGAAATGTAGATAAAGAGACACAGGGGGGAATTAATAGAGCATAATAAACTTTAAAATCTTAAAGTAGGGTTTTAACAGAATATTTCATTGTTCCTGTTTAAAAAAAACACTTGAGGTGCTTCTCAGGTTATCTTAGGCAGTTTAGCAAGACCAGCCTGATTGAGGTGACACAAGTGATTGTGAAGTGAAAGATGCACCTCCGCAAGAGACCTGCTCAAAAGGATGAGTAAGGCAAGAAGGGGGCAGAGCAGTTACCGTTGGTCGAGCTTAAGCTGCTGCAATTTACTAAAGGGCCAAGTGTGTCTTCCATCGGTACGCCGGGGTCGTCAGAGCAGAGGAATACTTCAATGGGCCCTTGTGTGCTGCAAAGGTGGACCTGTAGGCTCTGAACACAAGAAGCAGAAGGAGTGTTTACATCATGGTCTCTGATTATGCGTAAACAGTAGACTTAGAGCAAGAAAATGTCATTAGAATATTTGAATAAAATAAATAAATAGCTGAAGTCAATGCTGCACTATTTCAAAAAACGAACATTAAATCAGCCCTTTGTCAGTGACAGATGTGGGTTTTTTTTTTTAATGTCCGAGATACATTACAGAAAATAAAATGTAAAAAATAAGTTAACCATGTATTAAAGTTTACCTCTTCTGGGTGTGGCACCGCCAGTTTGGTCTCTGCAGGGGCTTTGATCACAATCACAGTCTGTTCTTCCAAATTTGGTAATCTTCGGACATCCTCATAAGTCAAATATGCAAATGTGATCACTGATGTTAAGGAATATACAATTATTACAATTAACAATGGAAGATTAGGATTAAACCTGAAACTGTCATTTTAAGTAAAACAGTTTTGGAGGATAGCAGAGGAAATCATTTGTCATATGCCCATCAAAATCTTAACACTGGCTTTGGTGATTGGCCAATAGAGCCCTCAATAATAATTTTGACAACCCAATTGGGGTACACCTATTTGACCTAACTGAATTTGCATCACATCAATTGTCCGAAGTTAAACAGAATTGACAAATAAAAGGATATCTTTGACCTTGATGGTTCTCACACATCTGGTGAACCTGCCACGTACAGCTTTGTATCAACTCGTCCAGCTTCTTCTCCTCCTCATTTAGATCATTCAGTTCCTGATCCATTTGAGCACTGGTCTGACCGCCCCTGGTTGGCAAATCAAAGCAGCAATACAGGGTCAACACGGGAGAAAACATAACTCAAGACATCAAGCTCACTAAACTGTGTATGAAAAAAATATATACAATAGTCTGAACTGAGAAACAAACAACAGAACACAGTTTACAAATGTACCCCGAGGTCATTTACTGCTTTTATCAATATGCCTGCAGCAACATACGTGTCCTTATGCAAGACACTTATCCCCAAAGTTGCTCCCCCTGCTTCATTGGTGGCCTATAAATGTGCATGAATAGGATAAGCTAATTGATTTATACTTAGGAGCCTTTCCCATCAAGGTTTGAATGGGTGTGACCTGCAGTGTAAAAGCACTTTGAGTAGCCAGAATACAAGAAGATCCCTGTAACTGTTTAACATTTACTTTGTTTGCAACATTAACATTCTTTATCAAGGTCTTTTAACGAATGCCATGAAACATTGGTAGTTGCATTTTAAGTTTTAAGCTGCATTTTAGGTCACAACAGTTGCAACAAAATCTTGAAAACGCAAGGACGAGCTATTGATAAAAACAGTGTCACTAATGTCAAATCCAGGTACAACTTTGTTCTCATGATTCTGGTAGAAAAACAAAACAGAGATACCAACAAAGCTAATTGGCCATAATTTGAAGATAAGCTTTGCACTACAAGCTTCATCCACTCATACTTACATCCACTGAATGTAGTTTTTAGACTTCTTCTTGATTAGCTGGATTCCTTCAAGGACATTAGTGACATCATAGACACGCCTCTTTGGGGCATTAAGCTCCTGGGCTACCAGGTTAAGGTCCAATACCCCATCAGAGGATCTCCTCAGCAGCTCTGCAAATCTCCTTGTCAAGAAACCAAGTGAAGTGTCATAGCGGGATTTCTCCCACACGGATTTTGGTGTCATCGAATCGGTAGCGGAAGCTGGAAAAAGGGTGAGCATGGTCAATTTTTGAGCTGTGTGCTTCGGCAAAGAAGAAGAAAACTTCCCCAACTTTGAGTTTGAAAGTCTTGGGGGGGGGAGTAAAGGCTGCACTTTGGTCTCCCTAAGCTCAAGACTGAACTGACGGTCATGTACAACATGTCAAACTTTGAGGGAAGGAGCTCAGCGGACCTGCTTCATTTTCTTACACAGAAGGAGGTGACTGAGAGCATGCAGCAGGTTTATGGTGTTGACCATCCATCTGTATCCACCTCTTCCGTTGAGCGGATTTTCTCAACGGGACAGGATCGACTCGGAGCCTTGGCACTGATATCAATCGAAAAAGGACTTCTCTTGGAGCGGAAATCTAACGGACAAACTTTATGACACTACCATTGCCCACTTTACCTGCTGTGTGCACATCTCCCCCGCAGGAGTCGAGAGGGAAGGTTTGTTAGGGTGCGTACGTCTGCACTCTCTTGCACACTCTCTCCCATCTGGTGTGTACACAGCATAACAGTGACAGAGGGATAAAATATGGGACCAATGTAAAATAAATTCATTCTCACAGATCTTCCTTATTATCATTAACTAAGTTAAATACGTCGCCTCACTCTCCCCTGTGAGCTCGGTTTTTCATGCATGAGTGTTCAAGTTTTCTGTGATCTTATAGAAGTAATCCTGGCCATTAAAATCCCTTTAAGTATTTCAAGTTCTCAGCACCTAGCTATGTGTAGACATGCTTACAGGCTGTTTGGAAAAAAAAAACAATGATGGAAAAACTGTTTCTTTCACTGTAAAATATTCGCAAGCTGTGGTTGCCAGAGCCTCAGCATAAACAATATGGTACAAGTTGTTCTACTATTACAGTAAAAGGATATCAGTACTGTTGTTTTTGTAGGGTTAAGGTTTGAGTTGCATTGTGTTTACCATAGAAAGAAACATTGTCTTACTCTTACCTGCATTGTGTGCTTGAGAGGCCATTGGCTCCTTGTCATTTGAGAGGCCGTCATCATGGTGAGGTTCCTGGGGATCACTGCCTTCCAGCTCCAGCCTGAGTCAAAGAAACCAGCATGAACATCCAAATCACAAACCAGGCTTTCAGCTTGCAGCTTGCAGCTTGCAATGTGGCCGAGAGGGAGAAGAGTTGTGGCAATGCTACAGTATAAACTATGAATCCACTGGATTCACTTGCAAAAAAAAGAAAAAAATAGAAAACCTGCATGCATTTAGAAACAATTAATTACACTTTAGATTTGACATGTTTTGGATATCTGGGGTAACCCATCCCTCACTCTATAACTGTAGATTGCACAGTGGAAAACAAATAATAATACCTTCTAAGTTGCAGTTTCAGTCCGTTAAACAGACTTCAATGCCAAAGAGCTGGATTAGAAACACTTCTTTTTCTTCTTCGATTGAAAGTTTCTTTTACTTCTTCCTTTTGAGTTTATATGGCGGTTTGCAAACCAGCTTATTGGTGCATTACCGCCACCTGCTGAACTGGAGTTTGGATCGAAACTCTGGCTTAGGTAAACAATAATGATATTTATATTTTTATGTATTCCTACACACACAAACGAGGAATAATAATCAAAATAAAATAAATGAATAAAACACTAAATTCTGCCTATCAACTCTGTCCTTTTCAGGAACTATATTAATTGTGTTTCTCCATACTTGGAGAAAGCTGATGTTTAAAAGGTAATATAATGAAAGGTAGTTTGTATACACAACTTTTCTGTGACCTAGTCCATAAATATAAAAACAATTTTGGAAACAGAGTTTAAAAAAAAAAAGAAAAAAAAAAAAGATCTGTCCAGATGAGCATTTTAGCATCACTTAAATGTTCTCTCTCCTAAGTCTACCTTTTATCTAGCCCCTGTAATGAACTGTATTTGACTTTATAAATCAAACTTTATACCTGGCATGCTGCAAAAAGAATTTGGGTAAAATGTTACACCAGGTGAGGCTTTTCTTAAACTAGTTCTTACTTAACTGTTCTCTCATTTGTTTGCATTCTAAATATTATATTTTCAAACTGAATGAGAACATTTCCCAGCAGCACATGCTCTCATCTTGTAATTAGGCTGACGCAGTGAAAGACCAATCATCAGTCATGGCCTGCATGAACCACTTCTGGTAGTTCTCCAAACCAGCAACAGCAGAAGAGCAGCTCAAGGTTTGTTGGTTTTTATGTAGCACCAAACTCAACTTTATTTGTTGGTATGCTCATGCTGAAATGCAAAAATAATGTGTTTCAAATACTCATTATAATAAGTGTATAATGATAATTAAAAATATATATTTCACCTTCATCACCTTCCAGTCATGCAAATGCTTGTATTTGTAATTATTTTTATACGAACAAGTTTTCACATCGACATTGACTGCATGATGTGTCACTGTTATTTAGGACCATTACAAAATGTATTTGAAATGGCACACTGCATTTATATTGTGACTTGTTATATCTCTCCAGCTGATTTTCAAGCTGAGGGCTCTGCTCACCTTTATGTTATTTGCTGCAGTATGAAGTGGAAGTGAGAAGTATGTCACTTTCTGCCTGTCTGTATCTACAGCTGTGCATCATCAGAGCTCAGGTCCATCATCACAAAGCTCCAGCATAGTGTAGAAATTGGTCTGATGAGTTATTGTCCTCGTGGACACACCCTGTAAGGGGGGGTGGATTGTTTTTATGAAGCACCCGCTTTGATTTTATGAATGGTACATGTTATCCATAGTTAGCCGTTTAGCTGACCTGAGAGAACAATTCCAAAAAAAAGCAGCAAGACAAGAAAGATACAGCAACATACTAATTCAACAAAACGTTTATTCAATCTTCAGGTGATCACCTGAACAAGACCTCTGGTTAAAACATGTTGAATAATGAACATTATTGACATTCCTGATTCATTTTATAAACACGTCAATTGAGTTAATATCTTAACTTTACAATTCTTGACCAGTTTCTAACACAAAGGGCAAATTCAGTACACAACACCACAGTGTTAATCATAAATACAAAAAAAACACAGAATATTTGGTGATGCATTTTACAGTTTACAATTCAACAATATTTTTGGAATGAGAGTATTTCAATGTAAATGTGTTTTATATTTAATCTCTTTTCCAGCCAGAGGGATGAAACAGCACTTTAAACATCTCTCAAGTAGACAGAGATAACCACTTGTTTTGAACATCTATCAAAAATAAGTGAAGCTGACTTGAATCACTAAGTAAGACTCTGAACTAAATCCATGAATAATGGATAAACAAAACAACGTTTAGTCATCATCATCAAACTTGATCTTCTTTCCTTGGAAAGCCAAGATCTGTCCTTGCTGCTCCTTCCTTTTCTTACTGGCCTCCCAGGATGGATGCAGGGTCTGATTTTGTGCTTGTTGGTAAGGGCCAGCTCCGTCATAGCGCGACTTTTGTTTAATAACATCCCCTTTCCCTTGACCCCCCCATCTGCTCTGAGAAGGAAAGACCCTCTGTTGTGATTCAGGATGGCTGCCCTTATGGCAGGGCTTTTTGTACTTGGACCCTGAATTGCATTGTGTTCCTTTCCCCTGATGTTGGTACTTGGATTTTTTAAAATCACTTACTGGACTTGTCTCTTGGCCCCTTAATGTATCCCCATATCTCCCTCTGGTTGCACCTTCTGCCACTGCAGGCTTGGACGCAGAGAGGGAAGAACAGAACACAGACTGAAGCAAGGCCTTTTTTGCCTTCAACCTGGACTCAACAACTTCAGATTCTGTTGGGCCATCTTTTACTTCCCTCTTCTTTTTCTTGAATTTTCTCACCTTTCCAATGAAGAAGTCATCATCGTCATTGCTCTCTTCGGATGGTGAGGACTGCCTAAGGAAACGTTCCTCTGTGCTGTCATCGAAGTACTCTCTCTCTTCATCTTTAAGAGACTCTAAATCACTCTCTTCCTCATCTCTCTTCCGCTGAGGCACCTCAGCTGTGCGCTTAAGATCGGGTTTCTGTCCTGCATCCTGACCTAGAAGATTATTTTTCACAGTTTCCACACTTCTTTTTATTGATGGTGGTTTTGCACACTTATATTCTGGCATTTCTTTTCTTTGACTATCAGTTGTGTCAGCCAAATGAGTTGCTTTACTCCTTTCCCTCTCAGGTTTAGCAACAGTTGCATCTTTCATGTCTTTAAGCACACCATCTCCTTCCTTGTCGTCTTTGATTTCCTCTTGCCTCGATGTTACCTCCTTTTCACCGGGTCTTTCTCTCAGTTTGTCTGGCAAACCTGGAGTTGTGTTTCTAGGTTTGTTTTGCCCTTCCAACTTCCCTTTCTGCTTTCCAGTCTTCATCCTCTCTTCTTTGAAGGCTTTTAAAGCCATTTTTATGTCTCCAATCTTTTTGTTAAATTGAGGGTGGGTGGCGATGCGTGCCACAGCCCGGTCAGAAATAGTAGACTTGGGGTTTTTACACACCTGTTCGAAATTCAGATTCTTTTGCAGGGCCGTCTTTGTAACCTGGAAAATTGGGGAAAGTAGTATTTCAGATGGTGTTTTATCTTTTCAGAAAAAGTCATACATTAGAGTAACGTTCTTTCAATTGAGATTTGTATGTTTGTGGAAATAAATGATTCATTAGAAGTTTTTACAAAACCTACCAGGTCGGGTGAGAGTACTTTCATGGCATGGACCTCCTCCAGCAGTCTGCTCGCTCTCCTTTGATTCCTCTCAGTTTCTGTGTCTTTACCCTTCTTCTTTTTCAGGGCCCCCATCTGTCGTGTGAGCTTCCTGATGATCAAAGCTCTCACCCTCTTCACCTCCTTTCTCATCTTAACCACTTCATTGTTAAGGTTCAGGCCTTCAGCCGGCTTTTTGACGACCGGTTGAACAGGTGACAGGGTTTTTTCCTCAATTTCATCTGCAACCCCTGACTTCTCTTCTCCCATCTCGCCCACATCTTTACATTTCAGGACACTTTCTTCTTCCTCATCTCCAGTTTCCTCTTCTCCTTGTTTATTCTCAAACTCCACCTGAGACTTTTCTTCTTCCTCATCTTTACATTTCAGCACACTTTCTTCTTCCTCATCTCTAGTCTCCTCTTCTCCTTGTTTATTCTCAAACTCCACCTGAGACTTTTCTTCTTCCTCATCTTTAGTTTCCTCTTCTTCCACATCTTTACATTTCAGCACACTTTCTTCTTCCTCATCTTTAGTTTCCTCTTCTCCTTGTTTATTCTCAAACTCCACCTGAGGCTTTTCTTTTTCCTCAGCAGATGGCACCGCTTTCTCCAACGTGTCCATGGTAATCTAAAAAAAAATACATATAAATCGGTTACTACTGTTTTTAACGAACCAACACTAGAAAAGTTAAACAAACGAATAACAACATATCACATTAATTAAGCTTTATAGAGTTACTCCACTATAGTTCAACTGAAGGTCTACCACAGGGGTGGGCAACTGGCGGCCCGGGGGCCACATGCGGCCCCCATCAACCCTCAGGTCAATTTTTACATATCAATGAATTGGAAACATGAAGAAAACGTGACATAATCTGCCGTGAAATCATGAAAACCAGAAATACGTCCATAATAATATTTGATCACAGGTATATGTTGAGTTAAATTGGAGACATAATTGAGCGTTTCTGTATACTACAATTTGGCCCTTTGGCAGGGAGAAGTAACTGAATGTGGCCCTTTCTTTATTGTAAATATGACTGTTTTCTTCTGTGCTGAGTGTCTTCAGGGTGGACGTGGTCTTCAGTAGGGTCAGTAGTGACCAAAGTTGCCCATCCCTGCTCGACCACAACCACACAAAGTTATTTAAAAGTAGACTAATGATAATAACTCGTCACATCTCAAACCCTCCCCAAAACATATTCGTATTTAACCCACATATTACTTGTGGAAATGCTTTTTCCACTTTAAAATGTCATGTGATTAGATCGGATACATAACATGTTACTAGAAAGAAGACTTTGTAAAATGACTCCCAAACAAACGTGGTGGAGGCAGCGTGCATGTTGGACCAGGTGACATCATGAAGGTAAGCTCATTTTGAATACGAACCAGGAGTGTTATCACGTCAAACCGAGGCGAGGAAGCAGGTCATCGGTGTAACAAAACTTACCGTAACAACGTGAACGTTAAACAGCTTATAATTGACGGAAATGCCTCGATCCGCAGGGCGCAGCCATATTTCTCTCAGCTTCTCCCAGCGCTGACTGTCGTGTGACGTCATACCGCCAGCAAAGGGGGACGTAATGTCGTGAAAAAAAAAAAGGGGGGGAGGGCCTTTCCGCGGGTGTTTTTATTTATTTCTTTGTTCATGTGCTTAAAACAACAACAATGGTGGATGATTGAAGCGTCAACTTTAGGGCAAAGCGAATTGCATTTCTTGTTCCATCTCCAGGAGCGATATTAAAGCTAAAACCGACAAAGGGGGGGGGAGGATGAAGCGGCGCAATGCGGACTGCAGCAAACTCCGACGGCCCTTGAAACGGAACCGAATCACCGAGGGTATATACAGCAGGTAGGGGAGGAACAATGACCGAGGAAAGTCTGCAAGCCTCTGCAAATTGCGTTTCACCCGCTTCGGGTTTTGAGCACAAGAAGCAGCTGAAATGCATTCTGTCAAACCAAAAAGGCCTTTTAACGTTACTTGTGTGTGCAATAAATCCCTCCCTAGTTGATACAATTCAAATGTTTGCAATGTTGCAATGACACGAAAGTCCTTAAGAATCTAGTTTAAATTGTAACACATGCAGCTGATTTTGTGACAAACGCATACTGGAGCTGGATTCACTAGAAGCACTCGTTTTTATTTCGGGGTAACGCCGCCGGCGGTGTCCTAGTGTCCTTTTTTTTTTTTTTTTTTTTTTTGGAGAGGTCTTTCTTCCTTTCAGTCAGACTTATTGCTTCAGGCCAGCAGAGGAAACTAACTGTGACTTACATTTTACATGCCAGCTACCTTTCTCTTTCTCCTCATCCCACCTCTTTTTAAACCTGTTACAGATTTTCACTGTTCCTAAATTAAGTGAAAGTCTATATTCTTATTTTTGGGGATACATTTGAATATTAGATTATGTTTTGATTATTATTGTTTACATTCATGTGAGTTATTTCCATTCGTTTATTTTGCTACTTGGGGGCATAAGGGTGGAGTCTGTACATGGGTGTGTCTATATAGACAGGTAGCCAGGTGAGACTCAGGTAGGCACCTAATGGGTTAATGGTTTTTTTTTTTTTTTTACCAGGAAGCCAGGATGCAATGGCAGGAGCAGCTTTTTTTGTTGTTGTTTATTGCCCGCTTGATGTCTCTGGATAAAATAAACCGCCAAAAAAACCTTCAATCATCACCTGGACAATGGATTTATTAATATATCCTGCGCAAGATTCGCCCTCTAGGTGCCTCAGTGGCTTTATTATGAGTTTGTGTTTGTGAATTTTTGTTATTTATAGACTATAGGTATCGCCTCTACAATTCCTGTTATCTTCTAACCAATCAAAATTGAGTCGTGATCCTTATTAGGCACCGACTGCTGTTTAAATCTGATGTCTGCACATTTAATGTCTACCCCATTCAGTATCCCATAACTGTTTGTTCATGTTTTTCCCTCCATGTATTCATTTCTTTATCTCGCCTTCTCCAACAGTACCTTCCTGTACCTGAAGTTTCTGCTGGTGTGGGTGTTAGTTTTGCTGGCGGACTTTGTACTGGAGTTCAGGTTTGAGTATCTGTGGCCCTTCTGGCTCTTCATTCGTAGCGTCTACGACTCCTTCAGATATCAGGGATTGGTAAGAACTTCTTTTTTTTTTTTTTTTTTTACATGACATCAACTCCTACCTGTAAAGTTTTAATTGGAAATGTTAGCGAGGTATTCATTTGACTTGACTAGTAAAAGTGGCGTTAAGTGTCCCTGGCCTGAAAGAAGTGACGTTTTTGTGTGTGTTTGAGTGCATTGTGTATTCTAAAATTGCGGCAAATTACGATGTCTTTGGAAATTTCTAATAGTGGAAGTGATTACAAAACATTAAATTCCCCATTAAATTGAACTTTGAGAGTATTTAAATGCCCTATAGTGACGTGTTTCCAACTTAAACAGTTTAGAATCAATCACAAGATAGAAGGCTCTATAGTTTGGGTAACTTAAATATGTAATCAATTATCACTTCTGTCAGGCCGGGGTCTTGGTCAGGCCGGGGTCTTGGTCAGGCCGGGGTCTTGTGCTCCGGGGCTGCAGCTGGATAGTGTTGACTTGTCTGCATTGATGTGTCTGTGTAGCTCTAAAGTACTCCACCTACGAACACTAGTTGGCAGTCCAATTTCCATGATTATTATTTTGCCACTTTTTTTTGGTTCTGCCACATTCTCCGCTTGTGTACAGAAAGCCATGGCAGCTGAAAGCGGCCTGTTTATGCTTCAGGTGATAAATATTAAGCAGCAGTTGATTATACTGCCGGTGTTTTTAAGTATTTTTCTGATACAGCTGTGCATATGTATTTGTTTGTCTTTTCCTCCTACAATTAGGCATTCTCTGTCTTCTTCGTGTGTGTGGCATTTACATCAGACACCATCTGCCTTCTCTTCATCCCTGTCCAATGGCTTTTTTTTGCTGCCAGCACCTATGTATGGGTCCAGTATGTCTGGCACACAGGCAAGTTAAAGTTTTCTATGGACTGTTATGTATACCTACTAGAAAACCAGTTCTTTTCACCTTGTAAAGACTTCAGGAAATCCATGGTTGACAATTTCCCTGTTAGACCCAAGAGTGCTCATGTTTTCTTCCTTATTGTCTCCTAACACAGAAAGGGGAGTCTGTCTACCCACTGTATCCCTGTGGATCCTGTTTGTATACATTGAGGCTGCCATACGGTTCAAAGACCTGAAGAACTTCCATGTAGATCTATGTCGACCCTTTGCCGCTCACTGGTAGTGTCACCGTAAAGTCTTATATCAAGGCCCTTTATTGTGTTTTGATATGTAAATTCTAGGTAGCTACATATCATAATCAAATAGCTGTTACAGATTACCTAAAATTATAAGGATAGCCTTTCATTCAAAGCTAATTTTTTCTCCTTTCCTCACAGTATTGGCTACCCTGTGGTGACTCTGGGCTTTGGCTTTAAGAGCTACGTTAGCTACAAGATGCGGCTGAGAAAACAGAAGGAAGTGCAGAAGGAGAATGAATTCTACATGCAGCTACTACAGCAGGCGCTACCACCTGAGCAACAGATGCTGCAGAGACAGGAGAGGGAGGCAGAGGAGGGTAAGACAGACGCATGAAATACAACACTTCTTCAAAAAATATAAAAGATTTCTAAACATTTTGTATTAGTTAAATGTAGTGTTACCCTTCATACAACCAAGCTTCACTACCTCAAAGCTATACCGAAGAGAAATGTTGCAAGCTAGGCTATAGTAACCCAGCTATATAATGATAAACATTGTTTCATTTATCATTATACTTTCATTTAATTTATTATTATTATTATTATGATAATAATAAATAAATCTTCTTTCACTACTTGTTCTTGTTTTTATTATTACTAAAAATTTTATGAAACCAATTTTAGTAAAAGTCAATGCTATTTCTGTATGTTTAGTTAGACAGCTCTGTACTGAAATAAAGAGCTTTTTCTACATACATTTCAAGCAAATAGTTTTGGCCAGCTACTGAAAATGAACCTCTTTCCCTACGATTGAGGAAGCTAAACAACTCTCTGCACGTTCGCTAGCAACAGGGACATCATGAGCGTCAAGTATTAGACAATGATTTCACTGTCAACCAGAAATGTGTCTGCTGCATCTTCTACTCATTTTGAATTCAGACCAGACCAGCGTTTTTATTCAGAATACACAGATGCTACTGAAAAATGTAGTTTAACTACTAACGCTGGTATTTGTAGTTCCCTTACTGCCTTACACTGCATTATACAACAAGACAAAAAAAGAAAGAAATGCAAAATGAAATTCTTAACATTTTAACTTCTGAAACGCTGAGGGGAAGGGACTAAGGATGACTAGGATTTCCACTATCAGTATTATGATGTGAAAACATCAACATGAAAAGGACAAGCTGAGGTAACATACATTGGACTTTGCATTTACTGTGTGAAATTACAAATTACATACAGTGTTATAGTTGTTATATGTTGACCAGGACTGCCAAGCTGTTATAAGTTGACCAAATATTTTAAATTTTGATGATATAATTTATTTTTATGAATAAATAATTTATTTAACATACATACAGAAACACAGAAATATCATAAATATTATTTCCTCCAGCAGATATTTATCTATACTTGAGTTCTGCTGTCCACAGGTGAAAATACCCAAACCAACGAGGGTCAAGAGTTTCTCTTTCTTTAAGCAGACTGTAGTTCAATCCATTGTATGGTCAAATGTTCTTTGGAATATGGTTAATGATTATTCATTATAATTCATTGTAAATGATTTACATTCTATTCATTATCATTTCACGTCTTCTAACGCTGTCCACATTTATCTTTTTTCAGCAGCTTTAACTAAAGGACTCTCAGAAGTAGAACCCTCATTGATATCCCAAAATGGAGCACCTCCTGGAAAGAGAACTACCTCAGTCCCCTTGCCAGAACTGGAGTACCGGGAAAAAGTAAAGGACTGTACTGTTAAAGAGCGTGAGGGGAAAAAACAAAACACTATTGGAATCAATAACAACAGTATCATACTGGACTCCAAACCACTGGAGACAGAGTATATAGAGAGCTATGTTGGGGTAAAGAGACTGAATAATGACCTAGCAGGAGACAATACAGATAACGATATCAACACACACTCTACTTCCAAAGATGATTTGGGGGGGACGGGGAAAAACTACAGAAATGCAAGTGGGTTCATGGGTAATTTGTCTCCAAGGAATCACTGTTCTTCAAATGGCGGTGTGCCACCAGTTTCTTCAAGCAGTAAGAATGAAAAGAGGCAGAAGGGCACAGGGAAGGGGCAAAAGGACCCTACAGAGAACTGCATTCCCAACAACCAGTTGTGTAAATCCGATGCTTTAATTCGGTAAGATAAACGCTTTTCTACTGTTCAAATTTCTTATTGCCTTTGTTGTCTTGGGTCTGGTAGCCTCCTCGTCATGCTAGTTTCGGTTGTTGTTTGTTTGGAAGTCTGGAGCAGGATGTGAAGCGTCTGAAGGTAGATCTGCAGGCCAATAGGCAGCTGGAATCAGAGCTGCGGAGTCAGCTTTCTTCTCTGAGCAGTCAGGACCGCAGCCTTCGCTCCGAGTTGGGCCAGCTCCGTCAGGACAATGAGCTGCTAGAGAACAAGTAGGTACACGTGAAGCACGCTGTTTAGCTTCCAATGAGCAACTTTATTTTAAACTGGGCAACGTTACAATCATTTCACTTAAAATTATTTTATATTTGAAAGAAAATAGCTAAGAATGTAGACGGGCCAACTGCTATGAGTGCCATGACATGTGTTCCCTTGGTCTCCATGAACAGTTTCTTCCTTCAGTTTGTAAAACCTGGTGCGCAAACAGTATGTGCATGACTCAGCCATCGCACCTCATAGAGGTAAACAAGATCTCCATCCAGACTCAGGCTCCCTCAGTAGCTCCTTGAATCGGCAGGTTCAGTGTTTCCCCTATGATGGAGTTGTAGCAGCGGAGGTGAAGATGAACAATGTTTTAGTTACATGCGATTTAAAAAAAAAAAAGTATTTTCTTTAAAATAATTATTTAACTTTTGTTTTTGACAGAATAGTCAACCAACAACCACCCAATACAGTAAAATTACATAACCCAATCAGTGAAATCCCAAAGATCTGTGCCTCCAACCTAAGCAAGAAGTAGCCCACTTGGGGGGGTCGGGGGAGCGTGCACCCCCGGAGAACATTTTTGGCTGTAAAAGCCCAAATTATGTGGCCTCTGGCACATTTTAATGCCACTCTTCCCTCAAACTAATCTTAAATGTTTCATAAGGTAAAACATGTGCCTACTTGATTGTTAACATGTAGCCTGGTGAGTTATTGTAAAGGAGAATTAGGCTTCTTTTCTTTTTAACCAGTCTTTGACCCCCTCAGCATGCAGAGAGGAAATAAAGCCGACTACACTTCCTCAGACCCGCTCTGTAATCCTCTGACCTAACATCATGATGCTGCACTGTTGAATACAGATGTCAGTGCAAGTTTGTTTTGTCAATTCAATTGTTCTCTTCACTAACTGCCAATTTAAAAAAAAATGAATAAAATAAAGCCCATCCTATGAAGCAAACAGACTATTAAGAATAATCTCACATTCAGGCTTTCTGGTGCCATTATACATCTTAGTCATCTTCCTCCTTAGTGGATCAGATCTGGGTAATTGTCATTTTTACAGCTTGTCTTTATCCCAAGGGTTAGAGTTCAGTTAGGGCAAAGCCACTCAACATTACTTATTACAATGACAACATTTCCTCCCTAGTCTCAAACTCGGCAGTAGTCACATGCAGAAAAATCGCTTGTTGAGCATAAAGATAAACTTTATTGATCCCCCATGGGGGAATTTTTTTTTGTCACAACATCTCAAGAAACAGGAAACAGGAATATAATTATCAAAAATAAGTTAAAAATCAAACATATGTACATCAGTTATATAACAATTATAGAATAATACAAGGTATGTACACTTCCACTTGTGGAATTTCTTATGTCTGTAGTTTCGTGGCAGGCAAGAAAGAAAAACTTCACATTTCTTGCAGCGCCCTTCTGCCATATCAGTAACCCAATCTTCGACGGTTCTTCAGGACAAACTTTGAAACAATTTGACTTTATTCGTTGCTAGGAACTCTGGGGCAGCAACACGGCGCTCCTTTACAAATTCTACCTTTACGTTACCTATTAGCTAGCTCAGCACAAAAATCACCTGCAAAACATTGTTTCTGGCTCGTCTCTTACTTCCACAAAAAAATAGTGGTTCCTCCATTTCCCTTGAAAAGTGTGACATTCTGCATCTACTTCTCTTTTCTTGACAACTGTCATGAAGCTTGTTAGCGGCATGTGTTGTGTTGAAGTTTGCTCCCATGTCAGATAGCGCCCCCTCCCCCCTCGGATTTCTCTCTGAAAAACTTTTATTTTTGTTTTATTGTTTCCGTGTCCTCAGTTGAATTTATGAATTGCCTTGTGGGCCACACTTAACGGTCTTATGGGCCATATATTGCCCGGAGGCTGGATGTTCCCCACCCCTTGGCTCTATCGTGCTCTCTCCATAGTATATTTGTTAATTCCATGGAAGACTCAGAAGTCACCAGTTGAGTTGCCCTCACTGCTGACTACACCATTTTCATCTCAGCTATGATTCCTACTACAAAACTACAGAACCTCCTGCAAAGCTTGAAGAATCCACAATCCATTCATGGTGACTTGTAAACATTTAAACTGTTAGACTGATTTTATACTGAACAGAACATTCAATTTGATCCAGGAACAGGTTGAACTGAATACTTGAAGAGTCAGAACACCTATAGAAAGGAAAAGACATCCCACAAACTATGTTCTTATGTATACTGTATCTCAGTATAAGGGTTTTTAAAGGCATTGAGTCAGTGACCTTTATCTGTAGTTGTGAGCTTTTGCAACAACAGTAGCTGGCACCTTCTTTTGAGGTTGTGGATTAAGAGACTGTTTCCAAGAGTGGACGTGGCAATTCAGTTCATCTCCTGATCAAACCAGATGGCTATGTTCTACACATTTCAGGCTCCACAGTGCCATCCAAGCCAAGCAGAAGGATAAGCAGACCGTGGCCCAGCTGGAGAAGAGGTTAAAGATTGAGCAGGAGGCTCGTGCCCAAGCAGAGAAACAGCTGGCTGAGGAGAGAAAAAGAAAAAAGATGGAGGAGGCCACTGCTGCCAGAGCAATAGCATTAGCTGCAGCTACCAGGTACTCACTAGATAAGTATATAACAGCTTTGTAATTTCTACTTTGAATAAACAAGCATGTACAATAATGACAAACTGAATCAGTAAATATTAAAAAGGGAATTAAAAGATGTTCCTGTTCTTTTTATCAGTTGCATGGCTTCAGTGGTGCAGCTGAACATTTTCATTGTGCCTCTTCTCTTGTCATTAAGCGTGGCATAAAAAAGATTAACTGGGTTGATCTACAGCAACAAAAGTATGCTAACAGCAACACAGTCACACTGGTGAATGGAAAATTAGACAAAGTTCTCTACACAGCAGGTGAAACCAATGTGCAAAGGAACTGACGAGGAAAGAGCCCCCTTAAAATGTGTTATTGGGTGCACCTAGTTCACCAAGGGAAATAGTGAGTTGCACCTGTACCACCAACAATGAAAGTGAGTCTATAGTCCTGTTGACTTTAGAACATTTTTGCTTTTCTCATCTTTTTAATTTGCTGTTGATTCTCTTTTTTTTCTAGAGTTGAGTCTACTGACTCTCTGCGTGGACGCATCAGAGAGCTGGAAACAGAGTGTAAGAAGATAAGCCTGGATGTGAAACTGAAAGAGGAGCAGCTGAGGGATCTGGAGGGCAAATGTCAGGTCAGAGGAAGGAGCACAACTATTTAATAATATAATAATTTTAGTAATTAATATTAACTTGTTATATCAATAAAGGGACTGTCAAACACAGTATGTGTGTTGTGAGTGCAGTGAATGTAACTAGATGATGCAGTGCATATTTTTCAAAACTTTAATTTTCATATATACTCCAGTACAGCACTCCAGTAACTTGACGTCCTGTTTTATTTCCCCGCAGACTTTTCAGGCAAAGTCCCTCCTCAGTTGCTTCAGGCAAACAAACTCAACTCAACAGTCAGTCGCAGGTGACACAACTAACTGATATTTTCAGAGTAAAATAAGGCAAAAGAAAGACGGTAATGGGGGAACAAAAAGCTAACATGGGCCATACATTAGTGAAAAAACAAAAAAGACAAATCAGAGTTTTTCAGTTAAGGCGCAGTATATAGTCCATTTCTTCCAGACCTTTTATATATTGGTCAAATATTATTTAAATCTTAATCGGCATGACTGATTACTACTAAGTGTCACCTGCGAGTGACTGTTGAGTTTGCATTTGTTTGCCTGAAGCGTCTGTGTGGCAATAAAAGTAACATTGAAGTTGTTAGAATGCTGTCCATTAGTATTTTTGTCATACACATGACTGAGGGTGAGCGTGTGCTGTTTGGCCAGAACTGTCATTACCGACTGAATTTCTGTTTTCTCTTGTCACATGCAGGAGCTGGAGAAGTATAAAGAAAATGAGAAAGACACAGAGGTGTTGATGTCGGCCTTGTCAGCAATGCAGGAGAAGACCCAGCACCTAGAGAACAGCTTGAGCGCTGAGACCAGAATCAAACTGGACCTCTTCTCTGCACTTGGGGATGCCAAGAGACAACTGGAAATAGCACAAGGTAGCTTTTGACTTTAACAGTGTCGTAAGTAATTGATGCTATGACTGGGCAATATCTTCTAAAATACAGAATATGTTAGTGCATTGTGTTCAAGCACTAGTCTAATGAATGAGTAGTCACCCATTGTAGTTATTGTTTTGGGGTAACTCGTATTTTCAGGGAATAATCTTAGAAAGACACAAGTGAGTCAAATATCCATCCATCCATTTTCTTCCACTTATCCGAGGTCGTGTCGCTGTGGCAGCAGGCGCAGCAACTGAACCCAGACTTCCCACTCCCCAGCTATCTTTTTCCAGCTCCTCCTGGGGGATTCCAAATTGCTCCGAGGCTAACGGGTCATATAATCCCTCCACAGACTCTGGGTGTACCCCGGGGTCCCCTCCCACTAGTGCGTGCCCAGGAAACCTCAAAAGGGGGCGTCCACCCTAATCAGATGCCCAAACCACCTCAACTGGCTCCTTTCGATTTGAATGTCTGTGCTGCTCACCCTATCTCTAAGGCTGAGCCCAGCCACCCTCCGGAGGAAACTCATTTCAGCCGCTCGTATCCGCGATCTTATTCTTTCGGTCACTACCCGTAGCTCATGAGGTCATGAGGTGAGGGTTGGGACGAAGATCGACCGGAAAATCGAGAGCTTTGCCTTCAGGCTTAACTCCCTCTTCACCACAACCGTCAAGAAGCAGAAAACAGAAATCTCTTCGAGGCCCACCGAAAGTTCTTCTCCAAAGCCTCCCCGAACTCCTCCAATACCCAGGTTTTTGCTTTTGCATCCACAGAAGCCACGGCCCCCGAGCCATCCCGATACATGTCAGCTGCTTCCAGAGACCCCTGGGCTAACCAAGCCCGAAAGGCCTCCTTCTTCAGCCTGACAGCTTCCTTCACCACTGGTCTCCACAAGCGGGTTCTAAGGTCTTCTGACTGCAACTCCTAGCAGCCGCTTCCACAACAGAGGCTTTGGACATGGACCACTCAGACTCCATGTCCCCAACTTCCCCCAGAATGAAAGAAAAATTCTTCCAGAGGTGGGAGTTGAAAACCCCACGGACAGGGACCTCTGCCAGTTCACTCGCACTACACGTTGGATTTATCAGGTCTGTCAGGCAGCCTTCCCCGCCATCTGATCCAACTCACCACCACGTGGTGATCAGGTGACAGCTCTGCTCCTCTCTTCACCCGAGGACCCAACCCAGAGACTCCATGAAGGCAGTGTACTATGAACTGCTTTTAGGAGCATATGCACATACAACAGTCAGAGGCGACTCTCTCCTTCACCGGGGAAAACTCAAACACGGCAGCGCTCAGCAGGGGGCTTGTGAGTATCCCCACACCCGCCTGGTGCCTCTCACCCTGGGCAACTCCAGGAAAGGAGAGAGTCCAGGAGTTTGGTTCCAGAACCGGTGCTATGCGTTGAGGTGAGCCCAATTATATCTAAGCTGGAAGCGCTCCACCTCCCGCACCAGCTCCGCCTCCTTCCCCACCAGAGAGGTGACCTTCCACATCCCCAGAACTAGTGTGCGCTGCCCAGGCATCCGCCCACACCTGCCACCCAACAACACAGCTCCTGGGTTCACCAGGACACGCAAACTCCTCCACCGGGTTATGGTGACGCTTCTTGGAGGAGTAATATAAACGTCATGAAGTAAAGAAATGCCTTTTATAGTGTTGTTTAATCGTTCTTACATATTGTAGTTTTACTCAAAATGTATGAAAACACTTCCACCACAAGCTAAATAATAGCTGAAACCTACAGTATGTATAATGAGCAACGTAAAGGGTAATATGAAGATTTGAAAATTAATGAAACGCGACACTTTGAACTATCTCCAATGAGCTGCTCCTGCATTACGTTAATCAGCAAACAGGCTAACCTGAACACCTGGGAGAGGTGACACATAATGCAGGTTTTCAAGAGATATATTAGGAGCGGTATTTCTTTATTTTTATTTGCTCACAAGTTGCCAGAATGTGATCAGAGCTACTACGGGACTTAAGCACAGGAGCACCGCTGCACTGCGCGCTCCTCCTGACGGTCTTCACTTCTGTCCACACTTCATACCAGTTTCTCCTGTTTTGACTGATGTAAAGTTTGACTAATAATAACAACGCTTCCTTCCTGGAATGAGCCACAAAGAGCAGCTCGTGAAGATAGGGAAAAAAAATATAATAATAACAGACTAGCTGTAGGTTCCAGACACCGGCATTAATCCTCTGGCACCTCCTGACTTATTTTACCTCTGATTATTGTGCAAACAGTCATGTAGAATTAATCATAACTGATTTTATTTACAGATGGTTCATTTTTAGGTCACGGTATTGTGTTGATCACTTAAGCGCGACATCCCTTCTAAATATAGTAGCCTGCTGTTGTGCCTTTATCACCAGCTGTCATCAGACTGTAAAGATTCTTATCCACAAACGATAGAACAGACAGGCTGTCCGATCATACAGAGGTCCGCTGGTTTAACCGCGGAGCAGCGCTAAAATGCTCCCTTGAATTACGCACGGAGATGGCACAGATTCATGGCGCATAAAAAGCCAGTGACGGGGTTAGATCACGATAGTATCGACACGAAGAATATTGGACTGCCAGGCTCTTTATTAAAAGTCGTTTTACTGAGTTTAAAGAACACAGGAGCTGATCAGACTGCAGTGCGCAACACTGAAGGATAAATTCACGACTGTTCGCTTGGAAACATTTGATCATTTTATAATTGCTGGCACCGAAATACCCGAAGATGACTGTTTGCATCAAATACACTCTGTGTGTTTGTGACAACATATTCATGTGAACACACACACACACACACATCTCTCTCTCTCTCTCTCTCTAGTAATGCACTGATTCCAGGGAGATCAATCGTAGTTGAATAACTACAGGGCCTTTGTCTCCTTCATTTCTTCCAGGCCAGATCCACCAGAGGGAGCAGGAGGTCGCAGAGCTAAAGCAGAAGATAGCAGAGGTGATGGCAGTGATGCCGAGCCTGTCTTACTCTTCAGACAGCAGCAACCACAGCCCTGTCACTCCGCACTACTCGTCAAAGTTCATGGACAATAGTCCCTCCTCCCTGGATCCAAATGCCTCTGTCTACCAGCCCCTCAAAAAGTGACTTTGACCTTATTTTAGACAGAACTTTGTCTTTCTTTGTTTTGGTGAAGCTTAGATCCAGTTTTGTTCAATTTTGAATATACCAGCCCCTGACAGTTCTTGCACTCAAGACAAACACAGAGTACACGCAACCCCTGAATACATATCTTGATTTGACTCACTTTTTTAATTATACTTTGACAAACATCTTTCTTTTTTATGGGGGTTGTGCAAAAAATATTTTTGGTTGAGTTTTGAGCCCTAGCAGCATGATCTTTTTACAAAAAGAAACACACTTTGTGATTTCCCCAGAAGATGCATACATTGTTTTGTTTTTTTGTTTATTTATAAACAATATCTGTAAAATCAATCCCTGTGAGTTGTAAAAAAAAAAAAAATCCAGTTTTAATTGAATTGAATTAAATCATTGTGCTCTTTGGTTATGTTTAAGAATAGTTATGATAGTGTACATTTATTCTAAAGCAATGATTACAAAGATGGATTTTGTGTTCAGATGTTCTGGTTTGTTAATACTAACATGGTCAGGTCTCCAGGATTATACGTTGATAAAGCTTTCATGTCCTAGGATAAGTGCCAGCTCTGGATTTCACCTGGTACTGAAATAAATGTTGCTGTAGACACCTTTCCTCTTCATCTGGACCAAATTAGAACCTGTAAGGCAATATTATTTATTATATTTTATATTGTCAAGGTAACTGGTCTTAGCCATTATTTGCAGACTTTGCAGTATTCTTTTTAAGTACAAACACCACAAACTTTGCAGTCCTGAGATGTAAGGCAAGGCAGGCCTCACAGCGTCAATACAACACACCTGTTCAAGTTTTGTTTTCAAAGGCTGAACAATAACTTTTTACCTCAGACTTGTTCCATGTTTTTTTTTTTTTATAACCAGTTGTTCACAAAATGACATGCTTGGAAATTGAAAATACTACACTGGTCATTTCAAAGTGACAAGGGCTTGGTATGCCAAACCCCATCAAAATGATTGTCTATTATCATGCCTTTTATTTGGCATTACGTTGTTTACAACAATGTACATTAACTTACAAAGGAATGTTATCTTACTTAATTTAATTTCAGTTTAATTACCAAGTGTGATCCTGTTTCAACCCATATTTTGATCCCTCTAACTAAGAAGAGTGCCGTTATTTTTATGTCATTGGAGACCCTTGCATTTTACTGGGCTTATAATGATGAAGCAGCAGGTGACCACTGAGACTGATTGTGTATTTTACATTTTTATTTATATGTCAGGACTTTAGCTGTTAGTTCATATTTCCAATCAAATTCAGTTGATTTCCTATGCTTTATACCAAGGAGAATACTGTGAATGTGATGTGTTGGAAAAGGTTATCCTCAACCATATAACTAAGTTGTACTGTCATGTTGCCTATCTGGAAAAAGTAATATTTATGAATCGCTCTTATGTTGTAAATTCAGTTCTCAAGTTGCTTTTAAAGGGTTTGTGTAAAAGGCAAACAAGTGGTTTGTTTTATCTTTTCGTTGTTCCACCAAGATTATTTTCTAACTCAAAGACAGTGGCTTTTTCACACTTTTCACTTTGACCTACACTATTAAAGAAAGTCTTGCTGTTGGGAATACAAACTGTTGATAGTGTGTATGTACATTATCATGTCTTCTTACAACAACCACAAGAAGCCAACTTTTGTACTCACAATAGACCACAGAATAGTCACAGTGTGTTCTTACACAGTGTTGAAAAGAATAGTAATAGCAGAGTACAAAAAAACCCCCTGCAAATTTAATTTAATGACAAACATTTCAGTGAAGCCAACAATTCAGCATGCTTCAAGCATTTGGGTTATCCTGTTGTCCCCACCCTGCAAGCCTGTTTTGTTGATATTTGGATAATATGTTTCTCTACCAGTAGTTTCAGTCCCAAAATATTGGGAAGTTTGATGGTTTAATGCTTCTATAAGATGAAGAAGTGGTCCGGTTTGGTTCAGTAAGCCTACAGTTTGGGTGCATCAGTTTGATCTTGGAAGTCAGAAATTTCGAGTTGTCTGAAAATGCATATACAGACAACATGGCTTTGACATTTCTGCCAAGAAATATAAGGGCACAAGTGAAAATGCAAGACAGTTAGACAAACAAAGACATAATTAAATAATTAGACTCAATTAAAACAGCTGCAAAGTGTGCTGCTTCAGTGGTGTCTCAAGCTGTTTTCACATATGCACTCCTGAACATGTGTAGATCATTCTAGGAGGACTGCTCTGGTTTTTCTCCTGACCTGGCTGTTCACACATGCACCACACAGCTGAAGACAACTCCTGTCAGACAAGAGGGGGGGCAGTGGGTCTCCTGAGGTAAGAACTTTAATGTGAACTCCAGCAGAGTTTATATTTTTTATTTAAACATCTGTGATGTGTAACATAAAGTCTGGGCTATCATATAATTGTACATTCAGGTTTAAAAAAAGCAGTCTGACCATAAGATCGCAACAATAAACGTGTTGCATCTCTTAAAAGCATCTCTGTGATCATAATCATTAAGACCTGCAGTTTTATTTAACACCTTCTCGTTAATAGGCACATCTTCATCACCTGCAGGTATTTATTCTGTAAATAATTAAAGAGTGAAAATTAAGTCAGGGCATCCATTTCTGAGTCAGAAAGTTTATTTTCTTTTTCAGAATTCTGGTTTTCATCATGGTGATAAAATAGGAATAAATATTTGCTTTGATAAAGGTTAAAATGATTGAGTGAAATAAATTTTTTTTATTGTAAAAAAATGTGGTAAAATGTAAGTTTCATAAGAATGTTAAAAATGCATTTATTTATTGTATTTCATTTATTTTGTTGAAAGCTGTAAAAACTTTTGAGAGTCATCTTCGTAGTTGGATGTGTTAATTGGCTCGAGTGATGATGTGCATGCAGTGACAGCGTGTGAGAGGAGACAAAGAGGTTAACAAGGAACAGTTAACTCTCACACTCTTAACTGAACTACACGAGGTGAGTCGAGCTGCACATCGTCGAAGGGGCTGGGCTTCATTTATAATCTGTTTTTTGCACATTTCCATCTACCTAAAGCAAAGAATGTTGTATTTAATCTTTCATATTTAAGACTAGAATTAATGCTAGGTTAAATCCTGGATGTATATGTTCTCAATCTCAGTTTTTATACTTTTAGTAATATTATATTGTGTTTATTTGCTAATATTGTGTGTTTAGATAACCTGCTGCTTTAACGCCACAATTTCCCAGTTTGGGATCAATAAAGTAATTCTATTCTATTCTATAAACCCCCCACTTCCCCCTATTGAATATCTTTTTTAATACGCCTTCAGGGGGAGAGCGAACAGATACATTATCTCCAAAAATCAAGTTAAAAAATGACAGTAAACATGTAATCTCACTACATTTATTTGCTTTTGTTGTGCAAGTTATAAGACATTTTTAAATTTGAAAAAAAAAGGTAAATTAATGTATTTTCTTGAAGATATAAAGGGTCAATGGAGCTTATATGTTTCACCTTTAGAGTAACTATGCAGACATTTAAAAACAAAACAAAAAAAACTGACCAGCAATATCTGTATGTACAAAACACGATTTACATAGAAGCATAAAAATGTTTAAAAGCCGGTATCAGTGGCCACCAATCAAGGCCCTGAAAATATAGAGTATTTTAGATTTTTGGTACAGGTTGGCAGTACTATTCAGCGTACCAAACAATACAAGTTAAAGACATAAAGAAAGGTGGCGAGGATGATGTTCAAAAAGAGTAAGAACAGTTTGTTTACAGGATGTCTCTATTTTCTGTTGGCACTGGCGGTCCCAATGACACAGTCGTTCACCTGTAGAACGAGAAAAAACACAATTTCACATCAGACTGAAAGACACAATCATATAATCATTAAGACGGTTTTATACTTGAATCAGTGTTGAATACAGTCCAGGAGTCTTTTTGTTTAAAAGCAAATCAAAACATCTGAATTAATATCAGTGGACAAAGGCTGAAGGTCGTGGAAACAGTTAGCTTAAGTTTATGGGGTGGTGTGAAAGCTCAAATTAACTCTGGTTCACTTAAAAACGGGTGCACTTCCAATTGCACCAGAGTTCGGTTCGCTGTAGGTGAGAACGCTTTCCAAACTTAACAAGGGAAGTGAACCAAACAGTAGTGCAAAAGCAGTTGTAACTTCACCCTTGAATCACACGAGTCCACTGGACTTCATGTGTGAAAACGAGCTTATGTGCTTCCATATTTAATAGATGAAGTCTTGTGGGAGAATGCTTATAACCCAAGAAGAGACAATATGGGTTGCTAGGTAAAATGTTCAGCATTTTCAGTTTATTTAACTTGATAATAAAGTTCATTTAGAGATCCCATCATCCTACTGACCTTGCTGGCAAACCTCAAAGAGTTGAGGGTTTCTCCAAAGCTGTCTTGCTCCGGGGCGATGTTCACAAACATCAGACTGAAAGGAGGAAAACACATTTATATAAGATCAACCAGAAAGATGCTTTTTCTAATTTGATTTACTTGGTGGAGAATCTAAAACTGGTGAAGCGATGCACAAGTCATCATTTTTATATTCATGAAGTGAGAAGTGATCTGCCCACGATGGAAGCTGTCAGATTAGCACACATACATTTTGGATAACAATTGCAGAAAGATCTCAAGAGAAACAGCATAACAGAGATTCTTCAGGAATCTGGCTTCTTGAAGATGTGTTGATAAAGAACTCACGTTTTGCTGTTTCCTCCCAAGCAGCCCTGCAGGAGGTAGGTCAGCTTGGAGTTCCTGTATGGAACGTAGCTTTCCTAGAACCCAACAAAAAAAAAATAATGTCAAAAAAACAAACAAAAAAAAAACAAAACTACTTCATGGAGATGAGACAGAATATTAAAGGTATAATATTTGACTTTCAGAGAAGATGTCCAGTAGATGTCACACTTTAGCACCAGTTTTTATATCCAGGATTGAATCCTGCTCACACACCTTGTTGGCCAGCGCTGTGATGACGATGCCCAGGTTGGACAGGGAGCCGTTGATGGCCGTCATCTCTTTGAAGCGCTCACCCTGAGACTGACTCTTCAACATCCGCTCACTGCCTGCCAGGTCCACCAGGCACAGAGTGGCTGTATGCAGAAAAACAATCAAAAATCATTCTTATCAAAAAAAAGATGTACAGCTAAATAAACAAAACTTCCAAACACACATTATGGATGATGATGTCATCAGTGGGATTATACTCACACTTGCACTTGATGTCTCTGCCAGCATTCACTCCCTCGATGTCCAGCTGAAAGACTGAATGCGAGCGTGAGGAGCGGTCGTTCTGGGCTGTCTGAGCTGTGGAGCGATTCTGATTGGCCAATGCAATCAGGCCAAGAACCTGCAAGGCGGAGCAGAGCGTATTAATCATCTACCTCTAGGAAACATATGAATAGGCAGCCAATGACTGCAAACTTGAGTACTGGGTAATAAGTCATGTTGCTGAATGGTGATGTAGCTCATCCGCCTGGCTTACGTGATCCTCGTTGGAGACTTTTTCGTAGGTGAGGTTGGTGATGGTCACGTCGTTGTTGGTCAACTTTCTGACCTCATGCTCGGGCCTCTTGCTGGCCTTCCCGGTGTACAGGAGGTCCCGCAGGGTCTCGTTGTAAATCTCAACAAAGCTTGCTGTGAAGTTGAACTGAAACAGAAACCGTACGAAAGATGAAAACTATATCTCCATCTCCTCTACAAACGTGAACAGTCTGCCACAGTCCCTTGGTTTGTTTCAGTGGTGGGTGGATCAGCGGTCTGACGGGACACTAGGTTGAGCATTACAACAGCTTCTCTGTTTAACTATTTTATTCTCTCTGTGATTGAAAGTTAAGACAACTAAAAAGTGAGGAAAGTTTTTTTTTGTTACTGCTCCAGGAGAAAAATAAAATCACTCTAGTGTGAAATTTCTGGAAGTTTTCAGGAGTTTTGTGTAAGTGTGAATGCACAATTAGTGACAAAAAAAGTTACTGCGGATTCAATGCGCTTCCCTTCAGAAAAAAAAAAGCTTTTTTCCAGTTAAAGCTCCTCTGAGGAGTTTTTAATTTTTCATCAAACAGACTTAAATTAATACTGAATCCTTCATATGACCAACAAAGCAAACCAGACCACTGGCAACAAGATTGGATATTTCTCTATAGACATTTTTAAGTCGCTGCTGTGGAGTAGGTGTTAGACAACGTGACTGACAGCCCTCTGCTAAACTGGCTATTAAAAATGAAAAATAAAACATTTTTCATAGCAAAGATTCTCAAAGAGTGATACGTTTAACTGTTGAGAGAAAGCAGGAAGAGATGCACATGTACTGGTCAGGATCAGCAAAGTCCACAGAGGAAACCTAAATCAACAAACTGAACGTTCCTCACAGAAGCTTTAACTCTTCTGAGCATCATTTTACAAATTGACAATTCGCCCACTGCACGATTTACACACATACCTCCCAGCCTTGAGATCCCAGTTTCTCTGCGGCTTTGAAGATTTGCTGCACGGCTCTGGGAATGACTCCTCTGGTCACATCAACCTCGTCTCCCTCCATGGTGTACGTCTTTCCGCTCCCTGTCTGGCCGTAGGCAAAGCAGCAGACGTTGTAGCCGTCCAAAGCAGACTGCACCAACAGCGAGATCTCTTCAAAGACCTGAAAACAAACATACTTTGTAAGAAACTGCCACCAAATGATCATGTAGTATTCTAAAAACACGACGTTTATTCAGATGTAGATGATGCTTCACGACGACGTTTACCTCCTGCTGTGAAGCCTGGGGGCCAAACACGCGGTCAAAACTGAAGTTGTAGTTTTTCTGAGTGTCTGCAGTTTTGCCCGTGTGAGACTGAAAAGTAGCAACAGCAGAGATTAGTTTATAGTTTTGAATATCTTTACAAACTCAACACAAACATTTTTTCCTTCTATCACTTCATCAAGGCAGATTTGTGATGAGGACACTCTTACACTGAGATACACGTTTCTTATACGGACTCTGATGTCCAACTGATTTAGATGATCGTAGAAACTATGCACCATACTTTCTATCTCAGTCTACAGAACAAAAAAACAAACTGTTTCCTTAGAGAGTTTGCATGATGGGGGATTCTCACCTCCTCAGTTTTGGCCAGAGTTATCGTCTTGTCGTCACTGGACGGGAGCTGGATGTGTTTGCTGATTCCTCCGTCCACCGTAGGGCGCACTCTGCAAAACACCCTGATGTTACCCTGCAGGAAACACACACATGGACATATTAGTGAGAGCAAATAGAAAGAACTTTTGGTTGGGTGTTAGGTGAATTTGGATGCAAGAAAAGAAAAAAAGGGAAACAGATTTCCACACGTTTTCTACAGGAGAGTTAACTCAGCTCCTGGATCAGCTGAAATACTTCTACTGGTGCTACGCTGCCACCCACCTTGAGCTCCTGGATGGAGTTGTGGAGCCGTCTGCGCTCCATCTCCCCGGCGTGGAGCTCATCCTTCTGTTCGGCCACAGTCTCTTTGAGGGTGCGGACCTCTTCCTCCGTGTCTCTGAGGGTTGTCTGCACGCGGGCCAGAGTCGACTCCTGCACTGAGAGCTTCATCTGGAAAGTAACACAACAATAAAATCCTGGTCTTTTCTGAAATCGGATCACCATTTAGACCCTTTAGGAGGTTAAATAACCAGTACTGGCTGATATCCAGCAGCAGGCTTCATACCTTCAGAGTTTGCAGCTCGGTCTCTTGGCTGTTTTGGAGAGTCTCCATGACTTTATATTTCACCTCTAGGTTGGAGAGCTCCTTTTCAAGCGTGCTCTTCTCACTACAGACTTGCTCCAGCTCAGCCTGGACTCCTGACATAGCCTGCAGCTTCTCCTCGTACTCGCTGATGTGATGAAAAGAAAGGACTGTTAGTGATGTAAAAACCGAAACATCAGTAACACTGTCAACATGACGTTGTGAATGAGTGGATTTTTGCACCTGATCTGTTTCCTCTGCGCCAGAAGCTCTCTCTGCATTTCCGTCACTTTGGATTGGCTCTGGACCATGGTGCCTTTTAGAACCTCGTTCTCCTGGTTGGCAGATTTAACCTTGGTCTGGTAGTTTCGGAGCTTGTCCTCCATGTCGCTGACCTTGGCCTTCAGGTCCCATTTATTCCGCTTGACGACTACGCCGCCACCTGTGCACGGCAGCATCATAAACATGTGAGACAGATCCAATCAGAAAGGTAAAGGTGTGTATAACCAAATTAAAGACAGCTGTATTCTGTTTGGCTGCTTCAGGTACGGGGGTTTATCATTGATACTACAGTAGATCAGAGGAATGGTTCTTTTTGTTATTAGAAACACATCAGCCACTTTTAAATTGCCAGTTCAAAGGGGGATATTTAAAGGTGTAGTGGGGGGGGAACGACCTTCTGCCTGCATCTGAGGTGTTACAGGGGTGAGAGTGTGAAACAGCAGGGCTGAACAGAGCTGCGTTCATGTACCTGCTGAGTGTGTGTGTGAAACTCCTGCTGTGTTTGCAAGTCATGCCTCTTGTGCTTCTGCAGCGTCAAAAGACAAAGTAAAAGTCGGACACTGGGACACCAACATTACCCTATCACAGAGCCTATGTCAACGTACGGCAGAGCTTTGTTACAGCACAGTTACTCACTCACCTAGAGATCACTATCATTTGTTTTTAGTGACTGAATTGTAAATACATTTTTTTACAGGAATAGACTTTGATTGGTTATAATGTTTTAGGTGAAAAGAACCCGGTGCAATAGATGCATCACCTGCTTTTGTGGCTGGTGGTGCGGCAGTTTGTCTCACGTTGACTCCCCTTGCTGTGGTTGAAGCGATGGATTGTTTCAGGACACCTGAAGAAATGAGAGAGGACAAAGTCAGACATGCCACGCTAGAAGCATTCTAGTACGACCTCTCATGTTCATGCTGGTTCAATTAATCTACAAAAAAAAGATAAAACTGCAGATAATAATAAACTAAAATGTAAATGACTGAAAGTTATGTGACTATTACAACATGTTGCAGGTTCATGTGTGTTTCCTTTATATGATTCTGTGCTCTTTTATTCAAGAAAAATGTAAGCCGTAGGCCAACAATAAAAAAATAGACATAAACCATTAAAATGTAAATTAACACAAACATGAATAAGAATAAACTCTTTATACTATTTAAATCACAGAAAACTTTGACACACAGAAAAATTATCCCAGCTTTTGAACCTCCCTACATCACCACAGGTGACTCATCTCACCTCTGGAAGGAGCAACGGCCACAGTGGCAGCTCCCGCACTTCTGACTGGCTTAGCTGTACGATGGACAAAGTGAGAAAGAGAGAGTTACAAAATTAAACAGCGAGACGCAGACAAGTCATTCATTTCAGTGAATAATTCTCCTCATTGATCTCAAGCAGAAGACCCTTAGAGCTCAGATTAAAGCAGTATACTCACAAATGGGGGCCCTGGTTGCTGCAACAGGAGCCCGTCGTCCGCCGATGACCGTAGCTGCTGCCTGCGGTCTGACCGTTTCTGGATCCTTACGGACCCGTTTCTGTAAATACACACAGAAGTGTACTATAAGGGACACCGCTTAAATGCTCGAAAGCAGCAAACAATGATACAGAGCGATAATAAATACACTGTTGACAAACACTGTTCTCATCTTCTTCTCCCTTCCGTTCACGGGTTGTTAATAAGCTGCCATAAATGTCAAGTGAACATCAAATTAAAGGACAGTAGTAATAAAAACTCCTGACACTAGACAGTGTAGGTCTGAATAAGGATCCAGACATATTTCAGTCCAAGTGGCACCTAATCTAATGTAATCTTATTTAAGGATCTGTTGGAGCTCTGTATGGGTGTAAGGTCAGAGAAATGTTAAAGTACAAACCTGAGCAGGCCCCTGGTCTTGGCCATTCTCTGAGCTGCTGCTGCCGCTGCTGCTGCTTGGTAAGGCCCTCTTGCTGATTGGCAAGCGAGACATTTTCTGTTGAGGTCAGAAACCGGAACAGGTTCAAACTTAGATCGTGCCATCATGTATTACACGCTTAGTCTTAAACAGTTATTTGACAACCAGGGCTGCAGAGGTGGATGTTATTTTACCTTTAATCGATCTGCACGACAAATCAGATTTAAATATGTTTCAGGCACTATGAGAGACACCCCAACACCCAACTCTTTTCAAAGGAGACTTAAACACATCTTTTTACTGCTGGATTTTGTTTGTAATAGTCATAGATGTTTCAGAGAACCATTGTGCACTTTGATGGCCTGTGCATGCACCTGTCTGCTTGTTTTGTTCTTAATAAGATAAAGATTTCTATTTTTACACTCTGTAAGTCATGCAACACACACACAGGCTGAAATACACACACATACACAAACAGGATCCTATGAACATGCACTAATGGAGAGATGTCAGAGTGATGGAGCAGCCCACCGCTGAGGGGGTTTGGCTTGCCCAAGGGCACCTCGGCAGTGCTCAGGAAGTGATCTGGCACCTCTCCAGCTACCAGACCAACTTCCATATTTGGTCCACACCGGGACTTGAACCGACGACCTTCCGATTCCCAACCCAAGTCCCCACAGCCTGAGCTACTGCCGCCCTTAGATACATGCAAGAACAACCTAAAACAGGAGACATAATATATTTTATGTTTTCAAACATGTTTGTGCTCTGGGAAGGACATTGTTGTTGTTTTTTGGATGGGTAAACAACGATCAACAAACTGTACACAGAATGTCAGTATATCCCTTCCCTCCACCAACATGAACACATACATACATACATACATACATGCATGTCTGCATACACAGAAAAACAAAGCAAAACAAGAAAAACTATCCTAACAGTAATACTAATAATCTTCATAATAATAGTAAAAAATAAGACGAGACAAAAAAATGGGGGAATTAAATAAAAATAATAAATAATTAGATAGGGGGAAGGACATTGTGTTGCTTTCTGTGCTCACTAAATAAATATTATAACTATTACTTCAATGTCCTAAACAGACAGCAAGACTGACTTCTATTGTTTTCTGTAAATAAAAACCAACTAAAAATAAGTATTATTAATTGGGGAACAGAGAGAAACAGCAGATTGAGCAGCAGGATGTTTTTTAAGGTCGCATCTTCCTCTATGGAGACAAAGAAACGGAGCTCTGTGACTTAAAACCAGTTTATCAACACGACTGAGGATGAAGCTAATCCCACAACTCAGCACATTAGAAACGTAGCTGCATCTCATTTGAATGTAGTATTAACTGTGTTATTCATGGCGCTGAATAATACAGGCAAACGCTGGATCTCACATGTCGTAAACAGACAATAGACAACAAGTTATCAGTCTTCATAAAGGACAGTAAACAGACAATAGACAACAAGTTATCAGACTTCATAAAGGACAGTAAACAGACAATAGACAACAAGTTATCAGACTTCATAAAGGACAGTAAACAGACAGAAGACAACAAGTTATCAGACTTCACAAAGGACAGTAAATCACTGTTTCGTCTCCAGCTAACCAGCACATCACTGTTTAGTCTGTGTTGCGTTCACGTTACAATAGCTTCAAGTTAGTAAATATTAAACAACATTTCAGTACCCGATGACAGTAAAGCGTGAACTCTATTTTACAATTTTGGATTAAGACACAAACTGGGTCATCAAACTATTAAATAATCTTCAACTGTTATTGTGACGACGGAAAAGCGACTCACTGGCGCTTAACGTTAGCCCGACCAGAGACAACAAACTTACCTTAAATTAAATGAACGACCGGCTTTGTACGGCTCTTTAAAATATTACTTGATTCTGGAAAAAAAAAGAGCATTTATTTTTGGAAATATTTACCTTAACTTTGATTCCGTCGACAGAAACGATCTCTCCGCCGCTAAGTCCACCGTCTCTCCGGCCGTTTGAATTTCAAATTGAAATGTTTTGGTGGGTACCTCAGATAAACTGCTGTGATTGGTTGAGCCAGAGTAAACCCCGCCTCTTTCTCGGGAGGCGCTTCATATGTTGTCCGGAGGTGTCCTGCGTGGGCGGTATACACGACGTTAGAGCTGCAGTCCGCGCCTAATGCAAAATGTATGTAAATGTAAATACATTAAATCAACATCTTGATAAGTGATCGATAAATAACCAGTGTGTTTCTATTTTTTGCTGTATTTGTATATACTTTTATCACCAAACATAGTTTTTAAATGGAACTTATATAATCATTTATTCTCTTTCCTTCAACGTGAGGTGCTTTATGGAGCAACTATTGAGGCATAAAATCATGACTATTGATTTAATGTTGGGCTGAGGTCATGTTTTGGGACTATTGAGTTGTTTGTTGTTTCATTTGTTGTGTGTTGAGCTCTACCTGTTATTTGTTCTGTGTCTGGACCCCCTTCTAAAAGCTTTGAGAAGCGTATCCAGGGTCCTTTTCATGCATTGTTGCATTGTGGTTGTACTTGTTGCGGTAACATGTTTTTTTGTTATATGAAATACATCAAAATCAAATCCCTAATTGTAATGCTGGTGATGAAGCCACTAAGGTGTGAACAAAAAAGTGCAGCTTGTACAAAGACAGAGCTTTAACAGCTCCAACTCAACAAAAAAACATCAAGAACATGAATGAATTTGAATTAATAATAAACAAATCAGACAATGACGGGTTTATTTTCATCATAGTTTGTTTTGAAACTTTATTCTCCTTATGGGAAGAAACAGTCTGTTCAGATGAGCAAGAGGTGTAACTGTGCGTACAGTATGCGAGAGTGTAGCATAAGAGGGCAGATGAAGAACGTATTATTTCTATCAGGAGCATCAGTAATAACATTAACATGAGTATTGAGAAGGTGTTATCTTCCATAAAAAGACACAATGAAATACAAGGAGTATACATGAAGACTGTCAGCCAGTGGAACGGGCCGCTTGAACATTTTGAATGAGAACAAACAGCTTGTGTACAAAAACATGTCTGCCGTGTCCCAGGTCACCCAGGTCAGCCACGTCACAGTCTGGTTTTCAAACCATGAATCATTGATATAAACCTTCAGATCATTTCAGATCAAAACGGTCTGTGTTGTTTTTTTTAAACTGATTGTTTTAAATGGGCAGATAGTATCCTCTCCCAAAGTTCGGAGGCAACTGTGTTTAATTTAGAAAATACAGAAGTATGGCAGCAGACTTTGTGATATCAGTATAAACGTTGAATTGTGGAATTCTTTGAAGAATTCTTGAAGGTTTTGTATCCTGATGACCTTGTGACCTCTTCATGAAAGGCCTTTCTCTTTTAATTAAACTTACAATCACTAAGGTCGAACCATTTCCGGTTGATTCATAATTAGAGTATCACCGGGTTACATGATAACCACGGTTCTCTGAGTGAAGCGATGAGCCCTTTTTTTTCAGATTGTGATTCAGCAACACCGTCACAACGGGCCGCTGACAGACTGCGAGGTGAAGGCGGGAAACTTAGACCCCCGCCATGCGTCCCGTGCTATGTTTTAACGCATAGATGCAGAATGGTGATGCAAGGTCGTTCCGCCTCTGATCCGCCATCGGAGGTTGTAACAGAGGCGTAAAGGGGGGGGGGGTTGTGCATATCTGAGTACGTGTGCATGTGAAGCTCCTGCTGTGTTCCCTGTGCCGCTTGGTTTTCCACAACGCCATAATGCAATGTGAATTCCCACACTGGGAAACCAATGATGGTAGAACTTCGTTATGGTAAAGAGCTGTTGTTTCCACAGCCGCATCCTATTGGAGTCGCAGGCTGTTATCTAACATCGTGTCCAAAACAAGAAACACAGAGGGCTCCACATGGAAGCGCACACAATGATACCTTCTCGTCCCTGTAACGCCTCTGTTACTACCTCAGATGCAGGCACAGAAGTGGGTCGACTCAGTCCCACTGTTACGCCTCTGGGACGTTCACAGCTAAAGACGAGACATCACAGGGGTGTAAAGAATGCGCCTTGAACTGGCAATATGAAAAAGACAACACTGTGTCCACTTGTACAGGGAAGGCCTCTCTGAGCAGCCTCTGCAGTCCTCATGTCTGTCTCCTACAAATTGAACATCAAGCTCATCTGCACAAAAAAAAAAAAAAAACACTCCTGAGCACTCTGAAGTTTCAGGAAATGATGCACAGCTTGTCACTTAAAGAGAGAAACACGTTGTCCAGTAAGAAATCAAAACGTCTTCAGCGAGGGTCCGTCAGCTCTAAAGGTGACCTGGGACACAGCCGGTGATTTTAAACATGTCAGATTGAGTTCCTTAAGTTTCCATATAAGCTTTACATGAGACAAACTTCCCTTTTAAGGATGAAAAAGTATTTTCTATCTATTTTATGTACAGCATACTGCAATACAATAATGCCTCAGATTGATAATAATGTGGATAACATTTGCAATACAGTAATAATGAGAGTAGTAATAATATGTATGAAAAGTTCTTTAAAAAAAAAAAAAAAAGATTGATAACAGTACCTGTCAGCCATTTTTTCACACAATCAATATTCCCCCAAAAACCGCCCTGAAATGATGAGTCGGGCTGTACCCATTGGAGGATAGTAAACTGTCTCTCTTTGTATAATAACACAAATAAGGGGGGGGGGGGCTCTCTGTTTTCTCTGTTCCCTTCATATTCATGCGTTCACTTTGCTTTCTCTCCGAGTTTGTTCACGCGTTCCTCTGTTGGTAGAAAAATACATACATGATATATAAAAAAAAGTAAAATGATGACAAACAGGCGTGAAGTACGAGCTTCATCAAGTGCTTTCTTTAGGACCCCTCCCGCCCCACCAGCCCCCCTTTCCTCTCCTGTTTCCATCTCGTTCTGCTGCAGGTTCCTCAAATTTAGTGCATTCTTGAACCTCTTTCATCCCAAACTTTGGGCTCCGATAAAGACTCAGATCCTCGTCTCCTCGTTGTCTGAAGGGAGGAGGGTGTAAGTAAGGAGATGTCAAATGCACTCGTTGAGATTCAGGTCCAGGTTTCACCCTAAAAAGCATCTCATCCTTTTCTTTCTGCAGAGCTTCTTCTCTTGTTGTCTTTACTCAGGCACACACTCTGCCTTTCTCCTCCTCGGCACGTCGATGGTGTCATTCAAAAGCCATTTAAACTTTTTTTTTTATTGAGTCATTTCTCCATTTTGAAACAATACAATACGTCCTTCTCCGCTGACATTTCAAAACTCCACAGTTTCTCACCTCTGACTCCTCGTGTTTCTCTCTCTTGTTTTGGCTTGAACTAAAGAGCGGAGAATGTTCAGGTTAATATGATCTAAATATGTTCAAAATAACGCCGTCCTCTGGATCATTGATGTGCAGAGAAAAGAGTCATTTTTTTTACTCTACAGATATTTTACATCTTCATCCTCCAGTGATGCCCACTGCAAACAACGCAGTCAAAAGAGACACGAGCGAGCCTCGTTTGATTCCCAGAGAAGAGCTGCTGGTTAGACTCAAGATTCTTAGGAGAAGTTCAGGTATGAATATATTCTAATTCACAATCATATAAAAGCTCAAACTGAATTTGGCTGCATGCTGAAGATTTGAACGACTTGCGCTACCTGTAGCAGTTTTTAGTCTGAGAGATACTTGGCACGAGTGGGCTCAGGAATCAAGAAGCGCGTTGTAAAATATCTGTTATGACAAGTAATTTCACGTTGCACTCAGCATTAAAACATCTTAAAACAAAAGAAAAAAAACGGACCTTTGGGGGAATTTGACTTTTGCTTGTATCCTTGATAATGATCGTACAATTGGGTGTATAAGACGCATTTCTCCACCTCAAAGGTAAGCTGCGTCCTACGTACCGTTACCCCCAACAAACCAGTAGAAAATGCTGAGATATGCACCGCCATGACTCCAAGCGCAGCCTCCACCATGACTCAATGCACACGACCTGACCCGATTGAAAACTCACCCCAATCATCATGTACCGTAAGCCGCCGCTACACCGTGCAAAGTGTGCTGGGATACAGAACGACCTGGACCTAGGTTATAAACCTGCACTTAAAGAAAGCAGAGGTATACTGTTCAACAATATACCCGGTGAAGTGCTGGTTTGATTGAAAGGCTCCCATTAAAGAGAACAAGAGCTCAGCGGAGGGGAGCAGTCGAGGGCTGTGAGTCTGTACTTCACAACCCGAGGCGCAGAGCTCATCATGGCGGTAGCTCAGGTCTGTGGGATTTATAATCGGGGTTTTAAGGTACTCTGTTAGCTCATCTTAAGAGTCAGAAGGAAGAGAGTCTGAACTGATTCCACTTAATAAAGCGGATGGTTTGAATATTTTCTCAGACTTTTTTTCTTTTTTTCTTTCTTCAGACGACTAAAATACTGAATGCAGTTTAATTACTTGCTCATATGGACCTTTTTTTTTTTTTTTTTGTTACACTTCAGACACGATTAGTTATCTCTCAAACAGAGTAGGAAAACGCAGTCTATGAGTTCATGTGCTCCACCTGTATGGCTGATGTGGAGACAGTGAGGCAGAGGTCTTTGTGGGTCACTGGCAGGTCTCCCACACTGACTGGTTTGTACTGGATCTCGCCGGCAGCCACCGTCTTGTACTGGTGAAGGTCAAACGGGCACTGAACCACAGCTTCCGAGTGCTGCTGAGGGTAGCCTCCTGGGGGTCCAGGGTTAGGGTTCTGGTTGGTGTTGTTAGGGTTGGTCTGGTTTTGGAGCTGCCCCGCTCTGCCCCCGCCACCTCCTCTCCCTCGACCACGTCCTCGGCCCCTGCCTGGCGTGAGGCCCTGCGCCTGCTGAGCAGCCACTGTTGCTGCCACTGTTAGCGGGTCGGGGTTGTGCTTCCTCATGTGTTTCATTAAATACGTCTCCTGGAGTCAGAGAGAGAGAGAGAGAGAGAGAGAAAAAGAGGAGGGTAGGTCTGCATCAGTCAAGGTCGTGAAAAAATGTCAGGTTGTTTTCCTGCCATAACTTAGGATATTAAATATCAAGGAGATCTGTCAATTTGTTTTACATGAATTCCTTAACGGATAAAAGTTTGAGTGATAAGGAGAAATGTCTTCAAGACTAATAATTACTGTCCAAAGACATTTGTGCTGTGTGACATTTCTATGATTCTTAGATTATGCAATGTTGAATGTTTGCTTTTTATTATCTGCAGCAGTTTAAAGACCACCATTGAAAGATGTAAGGACATGAAATAGGCAGAACAAGTCAAAAATGAATCTCTTTGTTCTTCAGTATAATCATTAGAAAAATCCTGAAGACAGATGTAAAAATAATGATTCAACCAGCTGCAAAGAAAATTCCCTTTGTGTCGTTTATTTTCAACATTTCTTTTTTTGGGGGGGGGGGCTGTTCAGGATACACTCAGTAAAATCAGGAGAGAGAGAGAGTGGGGAGAATGACATGCAGGGCAGGAGCCGCAGGTCGGACTTGAACCTGGGCCGCCCGCCTCGATACATGCCTCCATACATTGGGCATGACCTCACTGTTAGCCCATCTGCACCCCCCCTTTTTGTGTCATTTTTGATGTCCCCTGTTGACAAGTTACCTCTTTGCTGATACTGTTCATGAGTGTTTAGTATCCTGCAGACTCGCTTACTAACGACTCATTAGGGCGGTCACAACACCAAGGCTTTAAACATTTAAGACGATTCTGGTAAAAAATCAAAAGGATACCTGTGCCTGTTTCAATACCACAGAAAGAAAAAAATCAATCACGAGAATCACAAGAGAATGAGTCGATTCAAAACACGTGGTGTCGAAAGTATCGAACATTTTGACCACCTTACTATCCGATCCAGTGATGGCTGTGACAGGTAGTAAAAAGTAAAATATTTAAAATTTTCTCACTGTACACTGTAATTCAAAATATGCTTTTAAATATCCATATTGTTCATAAGATTGCTGTAAAGCTTCATTGGCATTTGAAGTATTATCATAGACTGTCATAGCTGAAGTAACAGAGCTCAGCTAACTCTCTCTCTTCCTGATCTTCTCTGTGGAAGTTAGAGTCGGTGCATAGTGTAAACGTGGCTGGTGCTCGATGGACAGGTCTGAGGGCCTACCGAGGTGTACGACCGGTTACAAAGGCCACAGGAGAACAGCTTGGCGTGCTTGACGGTGTGCGTGGACAGGTGCACCTCCAGGCTGGCAGCATCCGTGTAACCACGGTTACAGTTGTGGCACTTGTACGGCTTGTCTTTGTTGTGCTGCCGACGGTGAGACTGTGCAGAAGAAGAAGGAGGTAAACAAATCGTAGACTAACCAATGACGTTTTCCAAATACTGTTACTAAGAGAACAACATTTACTCTACAGAGAAATTAGACTTTTTATTCTTTAAGACGTTTTATTCTCCTTGACCTGTAAAGAACAGTGAAAACTTTTCATTTCAATGACACAGGAATTAAAGTCCCTTTATTGTGTTTCATGTGACATCAGGAACAATAACTTTATGTTCATGTTTTAGCCAACAAAGAAGAAACACAAACAGGTAGGCATACTGCAGAAAGTCAACAGTTCAGTGCTGTCGAGGATGAAACCTGTGAATTAATTTACCTGCAGGTTGGACAGCTGAGTGAAAGCTTTTTCACAGCCGGGATGGCTACACTTGTACGGTCGGTCACCGGTGTGAATCCTGAAAAACAACATCAGTTTGTTAGAGTCCATCTCTTACACTTTAAGACTGCACTGCAAAAAAGAGTTCGATTGAGAGACGAATGCCTCATTGCAAGTTCCTTGCTTTCTTATACTTAAAGGAGCAGTATGTAAATCTGCCATCTAGTGTTTAAAATGGGTACTGCAGTCCAGATTCTTAACATTAGAGAGAGCTGTCTTCCCCCGCCCCCTCCTCTCTAGAGTGGATGCTCACGCAGGTTGCCATGTTGTGGACACTGTAGCTTCAGTGTTTAGCCAGCTCTGCATCGGTCTGTAAACCTTTCTGTGTTCTAACCTCTCTCCATTTTTCAAAAACATCTCCAATATTGATCCTAGTTTGAGCACGTTTCTGCTCGTGGAGCTTATTAGAAACATGCAGAGGCTTTTTAGGTCGGGTACAATCACTTCTATCTGAACCACTTCTCTTGCCCGCTTCCATCATGCAACACCTGTTGGTTTGACCTGACAACTGCTCTCATATCTGGCAAACCGAGGGGCGTCCAAAACGGCCGTGTGGGGGGTGTCCTGACTCCTCTGTTCCTAGTCCTAAAGCTCACCCTGCTTTATTGTCTGTTTTACTGTAGAAAGGATGATAACTTACATAATTTACATCATAATGTTTAG
Source organism: Labrus bergylta (assembly GCF_963930695.1). Taxonomy (NCBI): domain Eukaryota; kingdom Metazoa; phylum Chordata; class Actinopteri; order Labriformes; family Labridae; genus Labrus; species Labrus bergylta. The sequence goes on along the minus strand of NC_089213.1, from coordinate 6,363,748 downwards.
AAGCAGATATGAAAGAAACATAGACCATAGATTCATAAGAAAATTATTCCTGAGGTAATAAATCAAGAGAGACGTTGTGTCAGTTTCTGGTCTACTAACAGACTATAACAGTGCAGCTGCCTCCTGCTGGCCATTAAAGAGAATGCACACATTCTTTACTTATAAACAGTTTATCCCTGACGACACGGCATGCCTCCAGAATATTTAAGTTAAAAAAGGCTAAAACAAACATTATGCCTTAACTCATCACACTACGGAAGCCTGGGGCAGACATACATTATAAGTTTACATTTTCCCATGATACTGAGTAATTACTGGTTGTTTTTTCTCAACATCTCGACTAATTTATCTCTTCTTCGAGGGATAACAACGCTGGCTTTCCTGATATAACGAGCGTTGTTATCCAAAGATAATTATTATCACAGGAAAACGGATGAAAAATTGGGGGCATGTCTGCTCAGGGCTTCCGTACCACACACCTGCTTCCGTACAGTACTGTACATGCACACACATCCAGGCGTTGAAACCCGCCCCGCCCAGCCCGGCCCCGCCCAGCCCGGCCCGGCCCAGTACCGTGTGTGCTGCTGGAGGTGACTGAGCTGCCTGAATGTTTTCTGGCAGTAGGAGCAGGAGTAGGGCTTGGCCCCGGTGTGGATGCGGATGTGCTGGGACAGGTAGCTGGAGTTGGAAAACGACTTGGAGCAGTGGGGACACTTGTGGGGCTTGGCCTCAGTGTGGTTTCTAACACGGGACACGGGATTGGAGGGGTGAGGAGGTGGAGAGAGAGAAACAGAGAGAGAGACAGCGAGAGATTTTTCAGCTACAGCATGACCAAACTTCACGATAAACTGAAGACCAAATCATGCGCTTAAGTGAAATAGATCTACGATGCGTTGTGTAGATCGTAGATCATTAGGTTTGACAGTGTGCTCTTTGTGCTGTGTCTGAGTCGTGAAAACACAGAACAAATACATACAGCAAGCACAGTCACGCTTTTCTCTCTCTCTCTCTCTCTCTCTCTCTCACAGTCTCTCCATTGGTATGCCCTGCATTGAGTGCACTCTGAGTGTGTTTATGACTGTCTAGCTCTGCTGCAGTCAGATTGTAAAGTACATTTAATACGAGTGGAAAACCTCCTGCTGTTTAAAATAGATGTCCTGCAGCCCAGAAAGAAAACCAAGCGGGTGGCAATGAGGGAAATGAAAACATGAAGGTGAATGACAAGGTCAAACAGAAAACTGATGACAGCATGATTGGGAGACTTTGATCACCAAGTAATACATGTCAAACTATTATCAGAGAGTATGTGTAAAACATGCAGGAACAGGCAAAAAGAAAAGACGAGTGTTGATTTTATTCAAGGGCTGAATAGTTATAAGGGTTAAGGCCACTGCACACTGACTTTCTGCATTTTTTCGCATCCATCCCTGTGTGTGTGTAGTGTGTGTCCCTACCTCAAACCTCGGATTACAGACCTCAAAAACCCATTCAAAAAAACCTGACTCAGTGTGAAAAATTTGAGTGATTAAAATAACAGGTTGTCTTTACTGCCATCTGCAGTTTGAATGTCTGATCATCAGTCTTGTCTTTTGTAAACATAATCAGTGCCTAAACCTTTACAAATTCAGTTTTTACATTTTACCTTTTATTAGTCTTTTTAATTGAAGTGGATATTTAAACACAAGTTGCTTCTATGACAGTGAAAGAAACAGAAGGTGCATGCAACCAAAAAGAAGAATGTATGAAGGATTAGTGTGAAAGCAGATGAAATAAAACAGAGTAACTCAGAATCATGCAGGACCATGCCAGGCTTCTGATAGTACCAACAGCAGGGTTAACCCTAATCTTAACCCTAACTCTCGGTATACAACCATTGAAGAGTTTTGATGGTTTGATTATAGTCTGAGGAATAATCATGGTGTCACAGATCACAATTATTATGCATTACTGTAAAATCCTGATTGTAAATAAGACATACCATGGACAGTTTGCTCTCACACTGCTGACTTCACTCCTTTCTTTGGTGGTTAAAAAAAACTTACGCTGGTTGGTCCCTCAACATTGTAAAGCTAACTAAGTGTAGGTGTCACTTTGCTTTTGCATTGTGCAGCTTGACTACAGATGTAGCGGTGCCTTTACGATTGAGTAGTAAATTACAGTTTGAAGCGTGGTCAATAGTCAAACTGGTAATCGCTGCATCCCTGCTGCTAAATGAAGATACCAAACTCTATACCATGCTCTCCTCTAACCCAGGCTTTACATATATGACGTGACGAATCAAGCTGCTAATTAATTAAAGCAACTGTTAAAATGTAATGAGGAGGCTGTCTTTCTTCCCTAATTATTAAATCAGTCGACAGCTAATATTAATCGATAAACTTTCGAGACACCAAGATTAAACCCAGGATTTAATTTACATTTGATTCAAGTGTTGCACCTTGTAAGGTAACGCTAAGACGCGGCAAAAAGAGCTTTACACTGTCAACACTGTCCCAAAAGACCCCTGAACATCCCCAACACAAGCCCACACACACTTTCCCAACAGAGACCCCCCACACACACAGGACTCCACAAAGCACTCATTGCAGTACCGTGTGTGCTGCTGGAGGTGACTGAGCTGCCTGAAGGTTTTCTGGCAGTAGGTGCAGGAGTAGGGCTTGGCCCCGCTGTGGATGCGGATGTGCTGGGACAGGTAGCTGGAGTTGGCAAACGACTTGGAGCAGTGGGGGCACTTGTGGGGCTTGGCCTCAGTGTGCGACTTGGCGTGGATCTGCATGTCGGACTTGCTGAAGAATGTCAATGCACACATCCGACACCTTGTCAAGTGAGGAGTGAGAGAGAGAAGAGAACCTTTATGGCACAGAGAGCGGGCAAGTAAAGTTAAATGCTGCAGCTGTTCAATCACATCTGGAAGGCCACGGACGTTTAGCATTATTATTTCTCATTTAAATATGGTTCACCACCTGTAGGATTTGGGTCCGTCTTTGCTGGGATGATCATCTTCATCATTGGATATATCGTATGGATCCACAGAGTGATGCTGGAACACAATAACAATAAATCAGGTATAAAGAAAATATTACACACTGACACAAAAACAGTATCAGAAAAATGAGAAAACATTCAACTCACCTGTCCTCCAGCAGCGAGGTGAGCCAATATCAACGCATCGCTTCCCGGAGGGAGGACCCCTCCCACGCCCGCCAACCTTCCCATCAGCTGTTTGCTCTTCCTGCCTCGCTTTGATGGCGTCGGCATGACAACAGCAGAAGGGTTTCCAATGTTTTCCTTCTTGTCTGGAAACAAGAGAAAAGTAAAAAAAAAAAAAAAAAGAAACTTAAGAAATGAGGGAGAGTCATGTCGTCTTGTGTGAGGACAGCTGGAAACAGGTGAGGTCATCAGTCTCACACATCACCTACATGATGCAGGAGTGTGCCGCCTCGTCACAAGCAACAACAACTCTTACAAAACGTGTGTGTTCCTGTGAGTGGACGCACAAAAAAATCGCAGGAGAATAAATGGTGGGTAGAGAAATTTCCAAGACATTGTAATTAGTGGCTGTTTTAGTCTTGATTTACTTCTATCTCAACATAACTAGAATCTTTTGTTTTAAACATCAAGCTAATAATAAATTGTTGATTTTTGTCGTGGTGCTGCTGAGCTTAAGGGCCCAGTCAGTCTTCTGCTCTACGATCATCACAGCTGGTCGGTAAACAGGCTTTCTAAATCCTCCTGACCAGTACAAGTTAGAAAAGAAGATTATATAGTCTGACAACACTCGAACACTTTCATCGGATGGTATAAAGTTTACATTAAAAGCTTACTATGCGACTTTCAGAGCAGATTTTCAGACCAAAAGAAATGCTCTCTTTGGACACACCTCCTTCATCCATCAGCTACCTCCTCCCCTCCTGCCTCCACCTGTTTCACCAGCAAGTGTCAATAAACATCTGAAAACAAGATTCTGCCATCAATTTCAAGTGACGATATGCATTTTAAAGTTGATTCGGGGGTTATCTGTTTGTCTTTTTTAGACTCCTGCTGATTGAACGACACACCCTGAGTGGGCGGGGCCGTCTCTTATCCCACATGTGTTGGCAGGGCTAACGGTTAGACAGTGAGGGGTTCACGCAGAAAAAAAGAAACACGGCTGAGTGAAACATAAACGAGATGTAGGAAGCGCCGTCCTGTCCGTGTGAACACAGAGCTGAGAACAACAAACCCAGAGGGAGTTTGACTTCACTCTCTTTTTAGAAAGTCATCACTACACAATATATTCACTTTGTGGAATTTTTCTTCATTACTATTCAGGATTCAAAGTGTTGAAAGGCTGACGTAACAGTGACTGGTTTCAGTGTCTTACCTGTATTCGACTGGTGCAGCGCAGACACTATCATGGTGGTGGCAGTGGGGTGTCCGGTTACAAATGACTGTGTGGAGGACGTGGGCAGCAGCGTGCCTTGAGGGGTGGTGATCACTAACCCCGCTAAGAGACAAAGAGAAGCTTTCATCTCCGGGTCCATTTAATCAAAACAAACTTTTAAAAAATCGTTATACCATAGGACTTTAAGTATTCATAATGAGAGTGGTTAAAACATGTGCACGTAAAACCGTCGGACAAACACCTGCTAACAAGTTTTTCTGACTCCCATGCACACATCTTAAAGTGACAAAAAAAAGAAAATAAGACTAACAGAGAGAAGAGCGTCATGAAAGGCGGTCCACTCACCTGCGGTCATGATACCCGTGGAGGAAACAGGCACAACAGTGATGTTCTGCGAGGTGTGCGACTGGTGCAGGTGTCCTCCGACTAAACTGTTGCCACCCCCTCCTCCTCCTCCAGCTCCTTCCTGTTTGGGGACCACTCGCGCTCCCGCCCCTGCGTCCACTGAGCCGGGGATGGCGAGCACGGCCATGGGGTAGTGGGGGGAGGAGGTGGAAGACGCAGAGGCGTGGGGGAAGGAGGCTGCATTGGCCTTCTCTTGACCCAGCTGCTCCTTCGCCTTGTTCAGGAACATGGCGTTCTCGATCTAGACCGGGACGAGTGGAGGGAAGGGTTGGTGGCAGGAGGAAGGGAAAAAAAGGAAGGGTGAAGAGGTAAAGGACGCAGATGACGCAGGATGGGGGAGGAAGATGTTATGAGGACAGAAGGGTGAGGATAGAAGACATGAGGAAGACAAGTGGAGTGTGAGGAAAGGTGATGGGGAGGTCAATTGGGAGACAAAAAAGGAGGATGATGAAGGAAGAGAAAGGTGGCAAAGGAGTGATATGAGTTGTTAGATTAGGAAAGAGAAGGATGAGAGATGACAATGGGTAAGATCCATGTCGGGAGAAAAAGAAGGCAATGGGAGAGATCAGAGAACGAAGACATGATGAGATGCAAGAAGTAAATGAAAAAGAGTGGGGTCAAGGAGATGAGAGAGGAGAGGGACAGGAGTGATCATGTAATCCAGAGAACCCTTTTTATGTCAAGAATTGATATTCAAACATCGTCAATGTGAACTTCAAGTCAACTTCACCGACTAATTTAACATTTTTTAAGTGTTCTTATGAACATGTTCAGGGTGAAACTGTGTAATCTAACATGTCCACAAAGAGTCAAAACAATCTCCACTGCTGGTTATTCTTTACACATAGCAGTACACAAGACAATTCCAACAATAAGGTTGTCTCTACCTGTCCTTGTACAGTGGGGACGGGAGACCAAAAGTACGATGAGTTGAAATGGGAATCGTCCATAATTTCTGTAATTAAAAAGCAACACACTTAGAAACCACCCGTGCTCCTCCTCCTCCTCTTCCTCCTCACTGTGCTCCGCACTGTTCTTAAGACTTTCATGTGAAACGAGACCATGCAAGGAAGGCTGCGTTTCAAACATCTTAGACTGCTTCCTTTCCATGCGACCTCTCCTCCATCAGCTGATCACAGCTGAGTGCTAACACTGTGGAGCATTTTTTGTGGAGTAGTGGTCCCTTTAGTATTTTGAGGGGTCCCATTCCAAAAGTGCTGGATTAAAGGGAGAGCTTTGAATTCTACAGTTTTAAGTTCCTTTAATGAATCGAATCAGATTTACGGAGAAGAGGATGTTAAAGGTATCATGGAAAGACGTTCAATCTTTGGAGAGATGGATATTTAAAAAACCTAGAGGAGGACAGAAGAGGCGAGAGCTGAGAAAACACTCATCTAGTTCCTTTACACAGATGATGAACGTCCTCACTAGTCCCTTACACCGGCAAACGGCAGTCTGAACAGAAGCTGAAGAGGCGGAACAAATCAAACTTGTTTGAGAAGCGTCTCGCAGACTTACGGACACAATTATTTTTCAAGGCACATGATCGAGACCCACAGAAAATTGCTCCACGACCCACCAGTTGAGAACCAATGCCTTAGACGGTGCTTTTACTCTAAAAATGACACGGTCTCAAAGTCACTCGGCCTAGTTTTGGAAAGCAACTTGATGCTGTATCAAAACTAAGAAGCTATTTACTGCAGAGAAAAGTAACCCACCTCACAGCTTCTGTTTCCTGATCAGCTCCCACTGTGTGCAAACGCCACATGTTTTCTTTTGCACAAAGCAGGAAGTGTCATAGTTCCATTTTTCTGTTTGTGCATGCATCTGCACTTTACTTCCAACATACATTACTTCTGTGTTAGAGCAATAGTTCAAGTTTGTTTGGCGGTTTTCTAGTAGTGGTAGTTTATTTCAGTCAGAATTAAAACCTCCTCCCTACCCATAAACACAAAGTACTTATTGGATAAATACACAAATGTATTTAAGGATCAACTTAACTGAAGAGGCTGAAGCTCTGGCTTTTTACAGAACATACTCTGTTTGGTAACTCTTCAACTACACTACGAAACAAAACGATGTTCCTCATGGTTCACAGCAAAAGTAAGAAAAACAAAAAACGAAGCTCCAGCGTTTAATCCTCAACAAGTAAGAATCGAAACGAAACACAAATCATTTCAAAAATATGAAACATGTTTTATCACTATTGTAAACACTTGTAAAATGTACTAAAATGTAAACAACACAATTTAAAGCTATCCACAGGTTTACTGCACGGCTCTGCTTTGTTTTCGTCCTTATTTTTGGTTTTTAATATATCCTGTTCCCGTTAGTTCAGTGGTTCTCAAGTGGTCTAGCCTCAGGGATCCACCACCTGCTCCTTCATGAAAAGTCGCGACCTGAATTTCAGATATTTTTCCAACCTATCAGATTTGTCCAATGTGAAATAAGCGCAGTTTGGACCTCAAAACGTGACAGAACAAAGAAACAAAACATGCTGGAAAAGCATTTCATGGACTTTTTGACAGAATATATTTTTTCCCCAGGCAAACAACAGCAACCCACTGAAAACAGCTCTGCGACCCACTTTTGGGACGCGACCCACTTTTGGGACACGACCCACCAGTTGAGAAACACTGCTTTACTTCACACTGGCTCTCTCTAACTTCAGACAACCTCTGAATACATTTTGATGGAACATTTTCTGCCCTTTGTGGATTATCTGATCTGTGTTAAGCTCATCTAAATCCTAACATTTAAAATAATTCAAATGAATAAACAGTGAGTTGTTGAGGCTCATAGCAGTCTCATCATGTCACTGCTTCCTGTGTGCATGTGGAGACTGTGATTAAATAAACATTTTTGCACAAATACTAATAAAAGCATGCACCTATTTGCATGCTAGTTAAACAGGAGTGTAATTAACATGCTTTTGAGGGATGTAAAGCTGGAAGTAAACAAGCTCAAAGACATATTTCATGCAAAAACACTGGTAACGTGTTTTAGGTTGTTTTTCATGAAGCCCTCTCTCCCTCCTGCAGACACACAACCTATAAATACATAAAACAAGTTTTAAGAGCAAATTACTTCAGATCCCACAGGCTGCTGCTGCTGCTGCTGCTGTCTGGAAACTTAAAAGTGCATCAAAAAGTCAACGTTTCAGTGCCCTGAGAGCCATTTTTTAGACGAGGGGCACAAGCTGTGGCATTGCTAGCAGCTAGCTGACGATAGCAGGGGAATGTTTAAAATGCTAGATTGGTAGATATCTGTTAAAGTAAGGTGTCCCTTCATTACCCCGCGTGTGTCACACCGCACCTGAACCAGCTGTCAACAGCGTCGTGGGCTGTAAACAAACATGGCTAACGCAAACAAGACAAGGGGGGTGTGGGGGGGGGGGTGAGCTAGCTTCACTCGCCTCCATTAAATTGTTCTCCTTTTGTTCGCTTGGCTTTGCTTTAGCTACAAGGAGGGCCCGAGATATTCACACGGCTAAACTAGCTGGTGAGCTCGGTAAACACACAAAAAAACATCCTCGCTTGCCTACGCCTCCCATCCCTCACCCCCCTCGCTCATCTCGCTGTGAGAAAATAAAAAAAAAAACCTCCAGAAAAAAAAAAAAAAAGTCTCGGATATAAAAAAAAAAAAAAAAAAAAAAACGAAGATTGGGGAAAAAAAAAAGCCCGGTCGACGGCGCTGCAGGAGACGCAGCTTCATGCAGACTTCCGGCGGCTGGGACGACACGGCTCTCAGACACACTGAAAATATCACATCGTTAACAAACCAACTGCTTAATTACCGGTCAAATCGATTCCCCGTCGGACCCCCCCCCCACTGGAGCTTCCTCGGGTCGGGACAGTTGGGAAACTTTGTCGAATCCGCCCCTCAAACCCCGAAGAGCAGCCTTTTTTTTTTTTTTTTTTTCTTCCTTTTTTTTTTTTTGTTTCCCTCCAGCCCACCTCGCGCAGAGTCAGGCTAGACCGTTACACTGTCGCGTTTCCGGTCATTCCTTTCAAAATAAAAGTCAGTATCCATTTAATCAGCAATATCGATGTGGGAATTTTTTTTTTTTTTTTTTTTCATTCAGTAGGCTCGGCTCAGCAGCAAGAGTCGATTAATTTAATGTTATGTTATAAAGATAAAAGATAAGATATACTTTATTGATCCCAGCAGGGAAATTTAGATGTGTTGCGACCAGGTTGCGACCTAGAAATATTTGTATGCAATTCAATTTGACAGAAGAAAGACTTAGACTTTCTTTATTGTCATTCAAACTTGTACTTTACAGTGCAGATAAGAACGAAATTTCGTTGCATTTGGCCCGTTGTAGTGCAGGATAAAAACAGCAGCATGTATTTACATATAAAAAATAAAAATAAGGTGCGGATATAAATAGATATAAAAAGAAAAACTATGAGTAAAAATACTATACAGATAAATCTAACTATAAGTTAGAAAGTACTTTATATAATATTATTTCACATTTGTTTAACTTGTTAATTAAAAAGAAAAACATACAGGTACTGTAATTTCATGTTAGTTTACACAGAAATTAAAAAGTTGTTATTAACTTTTAATTTTAGGTTTTGATATATGACGTCGTCGGCCTGCGTGCAAAGGTGACGTAAATAGTCGGGGTCGTGGTCAAGAGAGAATGCGCATGTATGCCGTTTTTGTTGTGAGGACCCGATGCTTCTTAAGAGAGATAATCATAAAAAAAAATAAAAAAAAATACAGCACCGGGAAGAATAAAGTTGCAAAACGGAAGACAGACAGTCCAGGTCTTTTCAGGGGTGCAACACCAGCATACATACAAACACACAACACAACACATATATACATACATATCCCACCCTTACAAAAAAACCGGTGAGAAAAAACATGAGCCCACAATACTGTTTGATATATGATATATGCAACTCAGGCTAAAGTTTAAAAGTTTAGTATGTACATGTATAACAGGGATGGGGCAACTTTGGTCACAGCAAGGGCCACATTCATTTCATTCTGACTGCCAGGGGGCCAAACTGTAGGATACAAAAACGATAACAGTCAATTATGTCTCAAATTTAACTCAGCATATACCAGTGATCAAATATTATTATGGAAATATTTCGGGTTTTCATGATTTCATGGCAGATTTTGTCATGTTTTCTTCATGTTTTGAAATATAAAAATTGACCTGAGGGCCACATTGAGGGTTGACGAGGGCCGCATGTGGCCCCCGGGCCGCCAGTTGCCCACCCCTGATGTATAATGTTCAATTCACTTAGCAGACGCTTTTATACCAAAGCGAAGCACATCAGAGAGTAAGTACAACACTAATCCATTCATACACCGCCACCGAAGCAGCGGGAGCAATGCAGGGTTAAGTGTCTTGCCCAAGGAAACATCGGACATGTTGCCCAGCTGGGGATTGGACCCTCGACCTTCGGTTGAAAGGCGATTACTCTACAAACTGAGCCACAGCCGCCCCCTTGACATGGTTAATGGACTTGAGATTGTATCGCGCTTTTCTAGCTTTTACACCGCAGGTCACACCTACCAAATCAGGTGTGAAGTTTCTATCTGTGTTAAGTAATCCAATTCATACACATTCGCACGGTGTGAATGTCATGCCCAAGGACACGTCGGCCATGGATTAGCTGGGAATCGAACCCCAGGACCTTCCTGTTGAGACATACCGGACTCTACCACTGAACCACATCCGCCACATCCAACCGATTAATTGCGTCGGCTCATAACTGGATACAACAGAAGTTGAAAACGTAAAGTTTTTCTTACAGAATTAGATATATCTGATTAGGACAGCCCCCGAATTCACCAAAAGATGGTTTTATTGTTCCCACAAGTTATCATCTAATGTGTGCATGTGTTAAACTCGTTCTCACAAGATTTTTATCTATTACAAGTTTTCCCAAATTATTATTGTGTTTGCACAGGTAACCATCTAACTTGTCTTAACACTTAACCCCAAGTTGCTCCCTCTGCTTCATTGGTGGTGTATGAATGTGTATGAATGGATTAGTTACTTCTGATGGTCACTTTAAACAGCAGCCTCTACCATCAGTGTGTGAATGTCTAGATATGATCTGTGGTCTAAAAGCGCTTTGAGTAGTCAGAAGACTAGAAAAGAAATATACAAGTAGGTATCATGAGTCACAAAAATGCTCTGTAAGTGTCCTCCCTGTGGTTTGCTTTATTCTGAAGACAAACATTCTCTTACTTCCTGTACTAGCTTCCTTTTATCTATCTAACTTGACACAACTGCCAAGGAACCGTGCAGTGTCTTCCGGTGAGTTTGTTATCCATGTCAGTGTGAGAGGTTTTTGCACCAATGTCAGAGTAAATCCAACATTTGACTTTAGCATCAGCGTGAGAGGGAGAGAGAAGGCCGAGTGTTGAGAGGAAATACTTGTTTGAATCTCATGACAAAATCATCAAATGGCTTCATCTAGACTCCAGAGGACCAGCTGAGTGCAACATGCGGAGAAAACCAGTTTATTGGGTGCCAACTGTACATGTGAAAAACATGAACAAAAATTAAAGAGCAACACAGCTTGTCCACTGACGGAAAAAAAACAAAACTGGACAAAAAAAAAACAGTCAAGTCAAAACATGCAAAAATTACATGTGAACCCAAATAATACAGTTCAGCAAGGCATGTATGATCATATATCTGTGGAACATGGATTAAAGAGGATATAAGAGGTTTTCCCTTCTGCATGTTTTTGACTTATAGTCTTCAGCATATCGTCAAAGTGCTGCCTCGTAATTTGGCAGAAATTCAGCAGCAAACTAAAAAACAGAAAACTCGACTTATTGGACCGTAAACACATTCATAAAGAAACACAGAGGAGAGAGTTAGTCGAGGTGTTGACGGTGAAGCAAGCAGTGCTGCTGTATCAAATATATACTGTATAAATGCATCTGTAACTGTATGTAGTGCCCCTTCATAGTATCATTACACTGAACAATAACAGGAGAATAAATAACACATTTCCTTTTCTGAAGATCACCAATAGTTGATTCCCGCCTACTTTGGTAATAGAATAGTTGTAGTATAAGTCTGAGCGGTATCGTTTCACACACACTAACAGTAGTTATCGTCTTTAAATAAATACAATTATCCTAATAAAGCTATCTCAATAAGTTAAGAACTTCTTTTTTCTTTTAGGGACTGACGCATCAAAACAAGCTCGGGTACCTCAACCAACTTTTCAATCATCATTGGTTGTAAGATGAGAAACGCTCAGCGGAGGAGGCATCGCTTCCTTCCATCACAAAAAACACAAAATCTTTAAAACACAATTTTCCTGAAGCTGAAGACACGCGGCGATTAAACGTTTCATTCTTCACATTACTCTCTGTGACATAAATTAAACAATAAAGAGAAATAACTACTTCCTCTCTGCTACAATAGAATGCTACAGCTTTACGTAACTCCACATTTACCAGGAGATGAACAAGCTACACTTTCACGAGAGCTGCTACATAAAAGGCTGTAATAAAAACTCAAACATTTAGCATAACGTTGACGTAAAGTGACGAGTATGTAATACTTTTCTGAAGCAGGGATGTGAGCGATTAGTTTGTCACCTGAATGACTAGACAGTTACACTAATTATTAACATGTTTATTTATTCATGTTGCGTTCAACCTGTAACGCAGCTATCCGCCACTAGGTGGGGTTGCTGCTCTGGTTGATTGCCAAGTTTTGAAATAAGTCGCCTAGGAACACCTCGAGTCTGCAGGGACGAGTTGATATATATATATATATATATATATATATATATATATATTTCTCTGAGAAAAACTCGGAGCATCACATCCTAATTCCTTTAACCCCGACAGTTAAGTGAAGATTGCAGCTGAAGTCCCTGATCAGTCAACATCCAATAACAATCGTGACCGATGTAATGCCCTGATTAAAGTTCTAAATATGAACACAGAGGTGCACTGTGGGTTAGAGTTACTCAACATCCACAACGTTAGCTTATTTCTTTTTTACAAATGCACGGAGAGAATAATCGTGTGGTAGGACTCCCACTCTCGTTTTGGAGGTTTTGATAATATATTACAGATGTTGACCTCAAGCTGAGGGTCGTCACGCGCCTCAGCACGGACGAAAACATGAAAAAGAAATCAATTACAAATGAAAACAATAATAATAATAATAAGTCGTGATGCTGTACAGTTTTTCAGATGATTTCTCATTTTGATTCCCTTCATCACCCCTCCTCGATAAATAAATACTACATCTGTGAGGGACAAACACATGCGGTGGTTGGAGCCGTGTGATGTTAGACTACAGGTGTGTAAGTATTGTTAGTTAATGAAGGTTTCGTTTAGAGTTAAACTCTTGTGTTAAGATGCACTTAAGGTTTGGCAGCAAGGCAGAGCACAGGCAGTAACATTACATGTAAACACAGACAGCGGGGGGGGACTTGAAGTAGTAAAGGACAGAAGGACTGTTCAGGCAGCATCTTTAAAGTATGAGTACACAGAGGCCACTATTAAAGCTGAGGATTGTTTTTAAATCTGCTCAAACCAAAACCCCGTCATGAGCATGAACACTGAAAAACGTTGGATGCAATGTGATTCGATGCTTTCTGCCCGTCATGTACAAACAACTGTAACTGTGGCCTGTGTGGTTCAATACTTCAGCCCAGACAGTGCTGCACATTAGACACAGGAAACGTGAAAAAAAAATAGTCGTTCAGAGGAGAAAGTTTTGTCACTTTCACCACACGGAGACATCACAGCAGAGTGTGGACAGAGCCACAGTGGGGAGACATGTTAACACACGATGTAAGACAGATGAGGCCGTTTCCTGTTTGCAGGAAGTCGTGCAGTAGTCCAGGCAGCTGATGAGACGGAGAGGAGAGTGGATCTGCCTGGTCACCAGAGTGGATGATTCTCCTCACTGTGTAAGAGAGCCCACCTGCAGAACAGAGGGAGAGGGAGGGGGGGGGGGGGGGAGGAAGAGGGAGAGACAGTGAGGGAGAGAGAGAGGGAGAGGGAGAGAGTGAGAGAGGGAGGGAGAGAGAGAGGGAGAGGGAGAGGGAGAGGGAGAGAGAGTGAGGGAGAGGGAGAGGGAGAGAGTGAGAGAGAGGGGGGGAGAGAGAGGGAGAGGGAGAGACAGTGAGGGAGAGAGAGAGGGAGAGGGAGAGAGTGAGAGAGGGGGGGAGAGAGAGGGAGAGGAAGAGAGAGAGAGAGGGAGAGGGAGAGGGAGAGGGAGAGAGAGAGGGAGAGCGAGAGAGAGAAAGAGGGAGAGGGAGGGAGAGAGAGAGAGAGAGAAAGAGGGAGGGAGAGAGAGAGAGAGAGAAAGAGAGAGGGAGGGGGAGAGAGAGAGAGAGAGGAGAGAGGGAGGGGGAGAGAGAGAGAGAGAGAGGGGGGAGGGAGAGACAGAGAGAGACAGAGAGGAGAGAGTGAGAGAGAGAGAGGAGAGAGAGGGAGAGAGAGAGAGAGAGAGAGAGGTAAATATGGGAGAGGAGATTTCTACGATTTTGCAGCCAGCCTCAAGTGGACACTGAAGGAACTGCAGTTTTTTGTACTCCTGCATTGGCTTCATTTTCACAGCTGCTCGGTTCATTCAACAACCAGTCAAGTTGTTCCACTAGCCTTTGCAGAAGGCGTTGTACTCTCACATGAACGATAGTACAAATAAACAGGTGTCATTAAATACCCTCCAGGTGTTGCAGAGAAAACGTGTTAAATAGATGGACATGGACATGAGGTCCAGTGACTCCTTGAACCATCTTAATGTGGTCAGTTATTTCCTACAGGTGCTTCATGAGAAGTTCAAAGTTATCACCACGATGCATTCCTTAAATACACCCTTCACTCAAATGAGACGGACAGATCAACACCACTGTCAAGCAGCAAACGAATGCACGTTGAGTATATTATTGTGCCCTCAGAGACAGCAGGTCTAGCAGAAGAAATCCTGTTTCATGTGAGATATTCTGCATGTGTGTATGATTGTGTTACCCGGGAGATGCTGACTCCGGTCAGTTTCTCCACAGCCTCGGGCAGGCGGGTCATGATTTCCAGCACCTCTCCGGACAGTTTGGCTGCTCCCACCTCTCCTCCTCCACTGGACACCATGGTGATCTTGTGGGCTTCACACAGAGGCTTGCTGATCTCTTCTGCCATCTGGTGAAAGAAAACAGACATGACAAAGTTAACAGAGTATTCCTTCATATGGTTTTAAAGGAGATGTTTTTAGATGGAGCCTCGGGCCATATTCAGCAGCGATGCAAACTACAGCAGAACCCTGATTAGAACGGTAACGGGTCTGATACGGACTGGAGAGTGTCTCGTCTCTCACCAGAGGCAGCTGCTCCAGCAGCATGTCCACCATGGCTCCGTCCTTGTACTGCTGGAAGGCCTCCGCCTTCTTCGCCATCTGCTCGGCATCAGCACGACCCCGGGCCTCCACCGCAAACGCCTCAGCCTCCCCTTTAATCTGGAGGAGGGAGAAAGTATGGCTTTTCATTTAACCATGAAACACGGACCCAAAAAAGAGCAAGAGATGCAAAAAAAACCCCTGAAAGAGTAAAAGAGCTGAGTTTAGACTCGATGACTCACCCTGATGGACTCGGCCTCAGCCTCTGCTTCCATTATCAACTTCAGACTGGAGAGAGAAAGACAGACAGCTCAGCCACATGGATCACACTATAATACAATTACACTATGAACAATAATACAACATGAGGCAGCACTTCTGATCACTTACCGCTGAGCCTCGGCCAGTTTCTCCAGCCGGTACCTCTCAGCGTCTGCGGGTTTCATCACCTTGGCCTCCAGCTCCTTCTCCCTGCGTGTGATCTCCTGCTCCTGCAGCATGATCTGCTGCGTCCGCTCCACCACCTGGACCTGCATTTTCTCCTCCTCGATGCGCTGCTTTGTCTTCGCTACCTGGTTGAAGGATGATACAGAGTAAAACATACCACATTTTGTCACTGTCGCACGCTAACTGAATCCAAAGTGGGAGACAGCGAAATCTCCATCAGGCTCTGACTGAAACCTGGATTCTGTTTGGTTAGCAGGCCTAATGCAGCTGATCTAAAAGGCCTTCTATGATGTTCCTTCTATGAGGCTCAGTGATGTATTCTGGTGCCAGGCCACACACGTGTCCCTGCTTTGTGGATTCCGTCCACATCCTGCTTCCTGATCATCTGTGTGCAGGTGTGTCTGCCTCACACTCCTCAATCCCGTGCACAGCAGTGATGCACAACCTCATGATTCTAAAAAAAAAAAACCATCCAGCTCACATGTCAGATAACAACATCACCCCCCGGTGTGTTTTTCCACTCTTGTGTACCTGCAGCTGGTAGGCCATCTCGGACTCAGCTTTCTTAGTGTTAACCTCGATGTCATAAGCCGCCTTCTTCAGCTCGTAGTCCCTCTGAGCCTTCGCCATGTCGATCTCATTCTTGTACTGAGCGGAGACTTTCTCCTGCATGGCGTGGGCCTCCTGCAGACACGGGAGAGAGTGGAGAGAAATGTGGATCAGTGGGAATCACTGGATGAAAATGGGATAATCGGGATGAAGGTGATAAAAATATGGAGGAGACTTTAGATGAATGTCACTGGGGATTTGTCTAAAGTGACTAAAGAAAGGATGCCATGGACAACATCAGTCTTAGTGCATCTTAAAATAACAGAAACATCCCAGAGAGCGAGACACTTATCACAGTGCTTTAAGTCTCACCCTGATCACAGCATCTCTCTTGTTCTTGGCCTCACCGATGCGAGCGTCTTTCTGAACCTGAGCTGTCCGAGCCTTCCCCAGCGAGTGCAGATAATCCTGCAAACAAAAACAGAAGACAGTGAATCCAACATGCAGACACTTTCTCTCATGTCTGTGGTTTCATATTGTAGCCAAGGCAACGTTTTCTGTCATCAAAAGAAAGATAAAGACGGAATAATACAAAAATAAACACTACATAATAAAGATTTGAGACTGAACACATTGATGGCCTGTGTGATTATTTTATGTACTGCGTTTTTCAGATGGTTATTTATTCATTTAAATGATTTCCTCTTGAATCCAATAATCAAATCAGAAATGATGAATAAATCTATTTGAAAAGTTAGACCGTATCAGTGAGAATATAGAGACGTTCTCTTCTTTGAAATATATCTGGAAAAGTGTGATCGCCTTAAATTCAGGTCAAGACTTTGAAATGCCAATATATGTTCCCAACAGTAGAGGGCGCCACTTATCGGTATGGCGAGTGTAAAGCTTTGACTTGAGGATTAAAACACGCTCTGATAACGTCGTTAAAAATGAGTTTTTAAAGGAAAAAGTCCAATCTAAAGATTTGTCTTTAAAAAAAGGGGGCTTGTCTTATAATAAAGGCTGACTTATAAACTCAACAATACAGTACAATGATGGAGATTTAAGGATGAGAGACGTCGATACCTGGTCGTCGTGAACGTCTTTGAGCGTGTAGCTGACCACGCTGATGCCCATGTTGACCAGGTCAGAGGAGGCCACCTTAAAAACCTGCTCGGAGAACTTCTTCCTGTCCCTGTAGATCTCCTGAAAGAGGAAGATGATGAAGAATGATGACACTGTTTCCGGGTAAGATTATTTTGTTAAGGACTTAAAGGAAGAATGTGCGACTTTTTGATCCACTAGATGTCGCCCTTGAGCACCCCGCATGAAACCAAAACAAAGTCGACACACCTCCAACCCCCCCTCCACTCGCGTTCACAAGAAGGCGTTTACAGCAAGTGGCGGACAAAATTGTCCTCGGCTCGAGTTGCAATCACCTGTGTCCTGCATTGTTGTGTTAGCATGCTAATGTTAGCGCTCTTTAGTTAGCTCGTAGCTTCACATTGCATGTCATTTCACACAGAATGACCGTGATCTAAAAATGCTTACATGACGTTCAAATAAGCAGTGAGTATGTTCTTCTTCTTCTCTCTAGTCCTTGACTAAAACAGCTTTTATACACAAGGGGAGGAGCCGGCCGTCCCGTCCATGTAAACACGGCGCTGACAACAACACAGCCAGCAGGACTCGAGCTTCTCACTCATTGTAGACAGTCATGATTATGTGTAACATGTCGCACATTCTTCCTTTAAAACCCTGAAATTAAACTCCAGTAAATCCAACTGTAAATCCAAACAACCGTCAGTTTCTCACCTCGACAGTCAGGTGGGCGATGATGGCCCGCTGGTGTCCCTCCAGCGTTTCCAAGGCGATCCGAGCGATCTCTGCGTCTGATTTCCCCATGAACATCTGGCAGGCTGCAGCCAGCATCTGTTTGTTCTGACCCTGGATCTTCATCTGCAGGAAACAGCAGCAGGTTTAGTATGACGTGAAACAGTGAAACACCAAACCACGTTCACAACGATTATCTACAGAACAAACAGAACAGCGGCTAGTTTGTAAAACAAACCCCAAAATAACACTCTGATTCTTTAATCACTGACGCTGAGGTTTTGCTATTTCACCACAGCCTGTTTGGTTCATCACTCTCATGGATATCTGAACGCTCAGAGACAAGGAGCAGCTGTGGAGGAGGCATTAAAGGCCATTAGCAGAAACAACGTCTCCCACCGAGCGTGCACACTCACCTGAGCGATCCCCGTGACAGAGATGGGCACCCCGTGGCGGGTGTAGACCTTATCACTCTTCACGTTCAGAGTCAGAGTGTTCAGAGAAATCCTGCAGGGAAGCAGAGTAAGACACGCAAAGGAAAAGAGGATTACTGATCGATGGACTTGCTGCTCTAATGTCAAACATTAAAACAGTAGCCATCACCGCTGAAGTGTTTGTGCTGAGTCGATAGAACTGAGTGCAGGACGTTATGCGAACAGGATCAAGGCCGGCTACAGCACTCTGCTAAACCAAACATTCAGTCTGGAACTTTGTGATGAACTACAATAAATATAGGAGGAGCAGCGTTCACATTGGAGGATCAGAAAGTGTCCTGGATCGTGGCGTGCATGAAAGTGAAATGTGTTTTATTTTGAAGAGGGGGGGGGGTGAAGAGATCAAAGTGCTTTTACAAGGTGGTTGTTTACTTCCATGTAGGCACAGATTATGTACCAAAAGAAAAGAAAAAAGATTCTGAATCTTTCTTGCTGCAAGGTGCTGCAGTGGTTAGCGCTGTCGCCTCATAGCGAGGAGGTTCCTGGTTTGAATCCCCGTCTGACAGGAGCCTCTCTGTGTGTGGGGAGTTTACATGTTCTCCCCGTGCATGTGTGGGTTCTCTTCCTCCCACAGTCCAAAAACATGCTGGTTAGGTAAACTGGTGACTCTTAATTCCCCGTAGGTGTGAATGTGAGCGTGGCTGGTTGTCTCTATATGTCAGCCCTGTGATTGACAGGGTGTAACCCCGCTTCTCGCCCAATGACAGCTCAGCTCCAGCCCCCTGCGACCCCGAAAGAGAAAGGCGGTATAGATAATGGTTGGATCATTCTTATTAAGCAGGGGGATGTTCTGAATCAGAGTCCATAAGTCATCCTATCTCTATAACAGCATATTATTATGATATAATGTTATATTATTGTGATTCTTAAACATCCTCCTCCGTTTGAATGCGGATTATTTTATCTACAGGTGCACGGCCCTTTGCCATCGCTGCTCATCTCTGTTCATCTGTAAAATGTCAAAAAAAACAGAGCATGAAGCAGAATCATGAGGAGTGAAACTAAAGGTCCGTGGACAGCAGTGCCAACCTCTGTATCTGCTGAATGCACGGGATGACGAACACTCGGCCTCCGGGGATCATCAGAGGAGGAGAGCGACAGAAACCTGCGAGATGAGAGCGAGAAGAGCCTTCAGTCTGAACTTAAATAAGAAGTCATGTTGGAGGAAGAGCTAATATCAGGCTTCACTACTTCATCATATTCCCTTAAAATAAAAAAAAGGTTGGTAGCATTGAAGTCGAAGTAAACAACTAGCTGCAGCATGTAAACAAATTCTTATTTTAGGGCGTTTGTTTACAAAATGAAGCTCTGAAAACCAAACCAAAGTAAACTTGAGTACATTTTCAGAGTATCTGTACTCCTTTTTTTCTGTGACTCCACTACATCTGAAAGATAGACTTTTAAAGTCCTCTACATTTCTATGAATGTTCTCGTTTATTCGATGCTTTAACTCTGACGTCAGCTGATGAACTTTCTTTTTCTAAAATCAGATCCCACAGACAATCAACTGTGTTCGTGTAGTTCTGTGTGTGGTTTGTGCATGTGGTGTATAAATCTGTATCATGTGAGTTTAAAAACAAAAGCAGGTGCTTCACTACTTTAACTGAAGTGATAATCTGACTGAACAACTTTCACATGTAATGGAAAAATATTTGACTGGGAGGATCTATACCCAAGTCATGAAGTTGTGTACGTTGTCCACCACTATTTGGGTCAGTTTTGTCTCTATATGTGTGTGTGTGTTTCTTTCTGCATTCAAATTTAAGTGGATGTTATTATGTAGGTCATCATTTTACCTGACACCACCATAGCCTCGTTAGGACCACAGGTGTAGAACATGTTCGCTGATCCTCCTCCAGACTGAAAACCAAAGCAAAGAGCAGAATGATAAACACAAGTCATCGATCTTTGTAGCTCCTATATCTGGAATATTCTCTATTTCACGGAGGGATCGTTTGTCCAGCAGCAATCAGAGAGGTTTACCTCTGAGCATCACTGGATATACTCATCTATGTAAGCCTAAAAATCTGTTATTTCCCCGTTATTAACAAAATAAATCCTCCAAATAGATGTTTGGAGTTAATGTAGGAACAGATACCAGAGAGGAGGGAGGGGTTGTGGGGGGCAGCAGACAGCACAGCACACCAGCAGGGCTTCTCAAATCTAATTTACACAAATTATGCGCAGTGATATTTACAGACTGAGTAAAACCTGCAAGAAAAGATGCAGGAAAATCAGAAAATCAAACGAGAAGCTTCAAAAAAAAAAAAATGTTTGAGCTATAGGCTGCGCTGAGAAAACTGCAAGCGGATAATATCTGTGCAACCGTGATCACTTGTGCAGACAAATGTGTGTTTACAATCGCGAGCTGACGTGAATAAAGACGAATATAATCCCTCACTTACCGGTTTGTGGAGAAACGAAGATTTATGTGGAGTAGGGTGAAAATGGCGGAACAAGAAGCGGTCTGCTTTGGGTGTAAAAAATAATGTAATTTTATCACAAGTGACGAATATTCCCGTTAGGCAGCAGCTGATGCGGCCAGTGAAGCGCAACAGCGTGACTGCAGCTCAGCGGCTTGTACTGCGCATGCGCACCATTCAGACTGCGTTCGTTCGCTATCTAGTGGACTGGTGGAGAACAGGCAGGCAACTGCATGAACTTAAACTGGACCGTGAAGCTCTTGTTTCCCCTCAATGCCCATGAAGATTTAGTTTAAAGTTACTCCAAATGTTGTAGCATTTACAAATGACTTGACATTTTCATTCTATGAAAAGGTTGGATAAAATAAGACCCTGAATTATTTAGGTTTAACATTTAGTCCCCAACCCCAGTTATGTTTTTTTTTTTTCCAACTCAGGTTCAATGAGACCACACAGTTTTGAACTAACTGAAACGTCACTTTATTGATAACTCAGGCAAAAGTTCTTAATAAAAGAGTATGCAGTCTGTAAATCAGTGGTGGTCACATGGTCAATGTGTGTGGTGGTGCAGAGGCAAAGGAAATAAACATCTTGAATACAATATTTTCCAATCTCCCCCGATGTCGGCGTATAGACACACTTCAGGGGTCCCTGGAGGTGGTTAAGGTGTACAAATAGGCCTATCCAAACACTGGTAACACAAAAAATACAACAGCCTAGAAACCGAACAATTGTTACAATACAGAAGCAGAATAAAAATGTGCTTTTAGAGTGGACTTACAAAACTTCATAAACATACAGGTGTGTTCATCTTTATGTGTGAAGAGCAGCAGACGTTTAGCCTACATTGTTTCTGTCATGTCATGTGCAAACTTACTTTTTAAATATTTTTAAACATTAATTTAATTTTCTTTAAACGTCAAGATGTGGTTTTATTTGAAATTGAACTTGTGTTTCTACTCTCATGTTATTTTTATTTGTAGTTTTTAGTAATGTTTCGTCACAAGGTGTTGCTTGCACCCTTATTACTGTTTTCCCCTTTCCTGTTTTATTTTGTTGTTTTTAGGGAGCCTCTTCTAAAATCTGACCAGGGACTACAGATGGAAACTAGCATTTTGACATATTCAAAGACATGTTATTAATTAATACAAATTAATTAAAATAATTCATTTTCTATCCCTATGTTTTCCACTTTCTGTAATAGTTTGACTGTAAGTAAAAATCGGTTCATTTATTTAATACAAAGTGATTTACACCTCTTTGTACCTCTATGTTATCATTATTTTCTTCACTGATGTTTTGTGAAGCTCCAACGGGGCAGTGATGACCAACCCGGCACTCCCTCTCTTCTTCCGGTCCTTGCCTGTGAGCCCAGGAAACCCCTCCGGAAAAAGGAAAACCGCCGTTTCAGCCAATCACCGGCGGAGTGACAGTGAGAACAGCAAATCGTAAAGCGTTTAGCCCCGCCTTCAGGATCGAGAGGAGCCCGTACGGTCATCAGTCCGTCACTTCTGTCTGCGTTCAGCCAGTCAGTAGGTCATTGTTTTAAAATTCTCCAACACTTAACTCTCAACAATAACAACCGTCCATCATGAGGGAGATTGTTCACCTCCAGGCCGGCCAGTGCGGAAACCAGATCGGTGCCAAGGTAAGACGACCTGATGAAAACAACTTAACTACTTTGATTTTTTTTTTTTTTTTCAATGTGAATTTCATCCTTAAAACTTTTTCTGGAGGCTCTTTTTTTGTTTTGATGGTGTAAAAAAAAAAGAAAGAAAAAAAGAATAACCCTAAATTCAAAAATAAAATCGAGAAGGTTTCACATAGTTTTTGTATTTTACAGAACGAAACACACAAATGGTCAACATTTATTGTTTTGTATGAATAAAATAAAGGACCATGAAGCCCTTTTGTCTGCAGATGAGCCCTCTGATCCAAAGACACAGAAAACTATTTCCAGTGGTGATCCTAGAGTCTGTTGGGGCCTTAGGCAAAAATCAATTGGGGGGCCCCTTGAACCAGCGTTCATCAGCATCCTCGTACTCCTCTCTTCCTCTTCTTTTTTTCCTCTCCTGTAGACGGATAGCTCCTCTTCATATATATTTTTTTTTCATTGCAATAATGCACGCAACGCTTGGCAGGGCAATGAGAGTGAGTGCTGTCAGATGGGGCCCCCTTAGGGAGGTTTCCGACTGTCATTGCAAAATTTGCACATTTTGCGCCACTGCTTCGGTTTAATCTTCAGTCCTCTGGAGCCCCAAGCAGTTGCCTGCCTTGCCTGTTGACAAGCAGCGCCTCTGACTATTTCATCACTCAACTCAAAAACTGTGAGGCCCCTGAAGTCCCAAAAAGTAAAACAAGAAAAAAAAATCTATTTTGCCCACAAGCTCATTACATTTTAAGATATTACAATATAATTATCTATTGCACAGAAGATACTTGGATGTTCTCAAAAGTTGTCATCTAAATGCATAAAATGAAAGTTTTACATTTTTGGTACCTCAGGGGCTCCGCAGATTTATTTATCCAAAATGTCCATAAAAAAGTTTGTTTTGGAAGAAAGTGTAATTTATCTCTAGTGTGGTGCTCATGGTCACATCATACCCTTTATCCTGCAGAAACACTGTGGGTGTAGTTGGTTTTCTGGCCTTACTCGCACCATAATCTGTGTTTCTTTTTTCCATCAGCACCTAACCCAACATTAAAATAAATTAAAGAAACGTTACCTTCTTTTGTAAATAAGTCTGACAAAATAAATGAAGAAGTATTCAAAGTAAGATACAGACGCAGTAAATCTCTGTTGAAACATCTCA
This sequence comes from Labrus bergylta, assembly GCF_963930695.1. NCBI lineage: Eukaryota > Metazoa > Chordata > Actinopteri > Labriformes > Labridae > Labrus > Labrus bergylta. Next base: position 6,340,052 of record NC_089213.1, on the reverse strand, counting down.
GGTGACGGTTTTAAAGTTACCACAGAGAACAGCAAAGTTAAATAATGTATGGTTTTAGTGTGATTCTAAACAAACCTCATAAAGCCACTATCTGATCCCAAACAGTCTGAGGACTCTTGTTTTGATATTGTGTCTGTGGGATAATTCTACAGTAATCCTCTTATTGTGTTTATGCACATTATGAAAACAGTGTCAATTCACAGATTTGGAACTGTTGACAAAACAGACACTCGGGTCATTGACCTGTGATTAATGAAGCAGACACGCGGGACCAGCTGCCGTCTTGGCCGCCTGGTGAGCCGGACTCTTTGTCGTTCAGAAAAGAGAAAGGGGGAACGTAAGAGGAGAGGGCGGAAAGAAAGGAGAAGTTTGCTGAGGCAGAGGAGAGGAACGCAGCCAGAGGGGGGGGAGGAGGGGGGGGGGGGGGTCGAAGGGGGGGGCGGATAACAAGTGTCTCAGTGTCTGCTCTCACAGAACAGACGAGGTTATTTAAAATCGCTGCTTTTCCAGTCAGGGGGATCACATGCAAACGCCGCTGGCCCCCCGATTCATCAGCGACACGTGAACATGAAGTGATGATCTGTGTTTTTCTCCTGAATCAGCAGTTTAGCAGCTGTGCTTTAAATGTCCTTTGGTGTTTGTGCAACACATTTCCAAAGAGATAAAGAGTTCCCACTGCAGCTACAAACTGATCATTATACATTCATTTCTCACACCGTGCAGGCTGATCTGTCTGTGGAAAACATAAACAAAGGCACCTTCAGTCTGTGAGCTGTGAACCGCTCGCTTCGTCTGACCCCAACATGGAGGCAGAGTCGACAGGCTTTGAAATGTTTTAGTTGTAATCAATCTTTCTGATGATATTTAAAGAAGTGTTGGTATTCATTTCTGTCTGTTTTATTACAAAAACAACTTTCTGTCTGGCAGTTGTTTGCCCTCACCTGATGATGTAACCGACAAAATGTGTTTTTGGACCACAAGAACCTTTTTATAGTTCTAGGAACTGTTTGAACCCCCACACTTTTTATTGATTCTGCACCGCAGGAACTGTGAACTATTTTAGTTCCTAGAGGAACCTTTTTAGCTCCTGCTTCAGAGTAGGTACTCTCCCATCACCATGCAGATTGGAAAAAAAAAAATCCCCATGGCGTGTCGTTCTCAGGGAACTCCCTTGTGGAAAGTTCCTCCTAAAAAAAAAAGTTTGGTCCAAAAACACCTACAACGTCAAAACATTCCCGACATCCTGAAGAGACATCTTGAAGTGTTTTAATGAATTCAGACTTTTGCGATGCGTTATTGCAATAACGATAAAATATGGATTTAATGTGCAGCCTTCACTCGGGGTGTGGACGATATGAGATGAGTTGTGGCAGCAGCATATGGGTTAACTGTGAGTCCACTTCTGGATGGTCCTTATCAGTGAAGACTTTAGTGTATTTACAGCGGACTCAGTCAGGCCGAGGTCATCCTCATTTAACAATGGATTAACTCTGCGGGAACTCGCTCACTTACACAACTCCATCAAACTAAACTCTGTGTCTGAAAGTCTCTTATGTTTGCTTCATGACTGATAGAAATGACACAGAGGAGATCAGCTTTCACAGCCGAGGCTTCAGTGACTGTTCGCTCCATGTTATGGCGACTCTCAGCCTTTTGACATTTTCTATTTCTTTAATATCAAGTATCGTAACCCGCCACTCGTCACAATGAGCGCTTCATCAGAATGTGTTAGTGTAAGGGATACAATTTGTAAAATGGTGGCGTAATTGGAGCTTCTAGCCTCACACGATGTGGAAGGTGAAGGTTGAGCTATGTTCCCCAAATCTGCGCGACTGAACTTGTCACCTTGTTGCCATGGTGACCACAGGAGGTGAAACCAAGGACAGAGTCAAAGATGGTGAAGGAGGTGACAGCAGTGAAGATTAATAAAATGAGATTGTCTTGCCTCTCTTTCCCTTTAACACACACACACACACACAGACACACACGCGCACACGCGCACACACACACACACACAGACACAGACACACACGCGCACACACACACACACACACACACACACACACACAGACACACACACACACACACACACACAGTCCCTGGCACAGATTAGGGTCAGTCGACTGAGCCGGTGTGGCAGTGTGTGCTGGTGTCTTAACTGAATTTGGCGTTAAAGTCTCAGTCTGTAAAAACCGGCCTGACTGACTCCTCTGAAAGATCCGCTCTGAATGACCCTCAGACTGCGAGTGGCTACGGGAGCTGAAGTTGTAGACAAAGTTTGTGTTTATATGTGTTATTCAATCCCCCTACAAGCTGTGTTATATTTATTATCAATCTAAAATCATGTTCATAAAGATGAGATCATTCTGTGACCTGTAAAGAAAACACAGCAGCCGTGTGGGTGAAGAGATTTCTCCGACACAAACTAAACCTGCTACATTAATGTCATTCTAATCATGATTATAGTACCATCTACTTTAGTGGTCTGTTTCTCATTCTGCGCTGGAGGATGTTGAGTGCAGTTTTTTAATCCAGCACATGTTTTAAATCAGATGCAGACTGTCTGGTCTTGCTGGTTTCGACACGTCAGCTGTCATCTGGATTAAAGATACAGTCCATTTTATTTCCAACTTTGGGTTGGAAAGAACAAATTGATTGTCTCTGGTTGCTTCGTGCATTTGAGCACTCATGCACAGTATTATAAGAATCTGTTTAAAACGGATGGACACCAAAACAGACCAGGTGACTTGTCAAGCTGCAGAAAACTTTCTATTAAAAGGACGATTTCTGAGCAGAACATGTTTCTTTTTTTAGGCGATCTTGTGACTGCAGCAGGTAATCAGATGTTGGTGTGTTGTGTGTTAAGCACAGAGCGGTGATTGTGTGAACCATTCTCCTCTTTCAGCCTGCAGTCGTGCTCTTAATCTGTGCACAAAGACACATCTCTGTGGGACATGTTTGCAGAACTGTGACTGAATAACCAGAAATGTTTATCAAGGCTGAAGCTGCAAAGTCGGATGTTTCAGGTTTCAAGCTCAACGAGAGGTGCATTATTTTTGCCATCAAGACTTTAATATGAATGTTAAATTTATCAAGCTTTCGACCCCCCCCCCCCCCCCCCCCCCCCCCCCCCCCCCCATCTTGTTATGGTGAGCAGCGTCTTTACTGATGATGTCATGACCTGTGTGTTTGTGTGTTCAGTTCTGGGAGGTGATCAGCGACGAGCATGGCATCGACCCAACAGGAAGCTACCATGGAGACAGCGACCTGCAGCTGGACAGGATCAGTGTGTATTACAACGAGGCGTCTGGTGAGTACGTCCTAATACACACACACACAGCCCTCAGTGTGTGTGTGTGTGTGTGTGTGTGTGTGTGTGTGTGTGTGTGTGTGTGTGTGTGTGTGTGTGTGTGTGTGTGTGTGTGTGTGTGTGTGTGTGTGTGTGTGTGTGTGTGTGTGTGTGTGTGTGTGTGTGGTTAAAATGAGCTGAGACGTCCCCCCTGTGGAGACACTGACTCACTGCAGCAAAAAGACACAAGACAGATAAAAGATACAAACACAGAACCATTAAAGCAGAGTACAAGTCACATCAGTCCAGGTTTAGGTCTGACCTGAGTCCTACCCCCTCCCTTTGTCTCTCCGCCTCTACTCCATCCTTACACTCTCTTAAACTAATATAACGTCCCCAAAAGAGCCTCCTCTGTCAAACTTCAATACCTTTAAAACCCTGATACAGAAGTTTGACTCCATCTAGTGGCCACATTCAGGAACTACACTGTCAAAACACCAGCTGTCCAGTCATAATCTGACTTTTTTCCCCTCACATTAAACTGAAGCCTTTATGGTATTATTTATTTTCAAAACTACTGAATGAGAATCTCACAGCATTTACTCTTCTATTTGTCAAATACACCTCGAGGAACATTGTAGCCAGGGATGGATCTTCTTGATGTACTGTTTGAACTTGTACCCGCTGGTGTTGCAGTAATTAAACCTTGTCGTGTAAAAGAACAGTAACAGTTAACATTTGGTTTTGTCTCTGTGTTCAGGTGGGAAGTATGTACCAAGAGCCATCCTTGTTGACCTGGAACCAGGCACCATGGACTCGGTCCGCTCGGGACCATTTGGACAAATCTTCAGACCGGACAACTTTGTCTTTGGTGAGAAAGAACCCCGACAGGAGGAGATGTTGAATATTTAATGTGGCTGTCTTCACCCCAGGAGGTCAGAGGTCAGGGTGCGATACATATCCTGTAGGTTTCTGGGTTGTCACAATACTATCTCTCTCTCTCTCTCTCTCTCTCTCTTAACCTTAGTCCCTTGTTTGACCTGAATGTACCATTCTTGCTTAAAAGTTTTTTTCAATGCATTTTTGTGGTCATGCTTTTGGTGTTAGTAGTTCCTTTTTTTAAATTTCCACAGGTCAGAGCGGAGCTGGAAACAACTGGGCCAAAGGTCACTACACAGAGGGGGCGGAGCTTGTGGATTCCGTCCTGGATGTGGTGAGGAAGGAGGCGGAGAGCTGCGAGTGCCTGCAGGGTTTCCAGCTCACACACTCCCTGGGAGGAGGCACGGGCTCCGGCATGGGCACCCTGCTCATCAGCAAGATCAGGGAGGAGTACCCGGACCGCATCATGAACACCTTCAGCGTGGTGCCCTCCCCCAAGGTAACACCTCAAATGTGTCTGTGTCTCACCACAGATTACCATTATTTGTAGAGCATGAAGACTAAACATCAGCCAGCTGTTGATGCTCCTGGTCTCTGTGTCTGCAGGTGTCGGACACGGTGGTGGAGCCGTACAACGCCACGCTGTCCGTCCACCAGCTGGTCGAAAACACAGATGAGACGTACTGCATCGACAACGAAGCACTTTACGACATTTGCTTCCGCACTCTCAAACTCACAACACCCACCTACGGTGACCTCAACCACCTGGTGTCAGCCACCATGAGCGGCGTGACCACCTGCCTGCGTTTCCCCGGCCAGCTCAACGCCGATCTGAGGAAACTGGCCGTCAACATGGTCCCCTTCCCTCGTCTGCACTTCTTCATGCCCGGCTTTGCTCCTCTGACCAGCAGGGGGAGCCAGCAGTACCGCGCCCTGACCGTCCCTGAGCTCACCCAGCAGGTGTTTGACGCCAAAAACATGATGGCGGCCTGCGACCCTCGTCACGGACGCTACCTGACGGTGGCCGCAGTGTTCCGCGGGCGCATGTCGATGAAGGAGGTGGACGAGCAGATGCTGAACGTGCAGAACAAGAACAGCAGCTACTTCGTGGAGTGGATCCCAAACAACGTCAAGACGGCCGTGTGCGACATCCCGCCGCGTGGCCTCAAGATGGCCGTCACCTTCATCGGCAACAGCACGGCCATCCAGGAGCTGTTCAAGCGCATCTCTGAGCAGTTCACCGCCATGTTCCGCCGCAAAGCCTTCCTCCACTGGTACACCGGCGAGGGAATGGACGAGATGGAGTTCACGGAGGCGGAGAGCAACATGAACGACCTCGTGTCCGAGTACCAGCAGTACCAGGACGCCACGGCGGAGGAGGAGGGAGAGTTTGAGGAGGAGGTGGAAGAAGATGCCTGAAAAAGAGGCACTGCAACACGTGACGGAGAAGTAAACGACCAAAACCAAACAAAAAAAATCTCAGAAAATGTGAAAGAGAAATGAAGGAACGAAGCAGAGAGGGAAACGAAGACTTCCAGAAGAATTTGTAAAGACGGATCGAAACAGTGACGCAAGAAAATTCCTGAAAGAGAAGCGTGATGAAACAAGAGAGAGAGAGAGAGAGAGAGAGAGAGAGAGAGATAAGAGAAACCAAATTAATGTGCCATCGTTCAGTTCAGTTTCACTCCAGAGAGGACGCTTTGAAAAATCTATCTCCACAAATTCTCAAACCATAAAATCGCCAGCTTCACTTCCTTTTCTCCACATGTTGTCCGCTTGGACATTTCTTTGGATCCTGTCTGAGGGAAGGAGTCCACTGATTTTTATTTTGAAAATAGAAACAAGTATTCAAGTTTTAGTTTTGGTTGCAAAAAGCAGGAGCCTCCTCAGACGCCAGCCAACGTCATGAGGAGGGTCACACACTGCAGAACACAGGTCAGAGACGCATGCTAGCATGTTAGCATGTTAGCATTAGCCTCACCTGTTGTGGTAGCCAGATCTTATCTTGACAAGAAGCATCCCTGCTGCTGTCGGATTAGAGCAAAGTATGTTTTAAATTCACAGTTTCCAATCACTACCAAAACTGACAGAACAGAAATTATTATAAGAACGTGAACAAACTCATTTGATGTTCAACTCTGAGAAGGACAGGTTGACATTTGACGTCTTTAAAAAAGTGCTAAAACTCACTTAAAAAGAAAAAAGTATGTCATCACAGTGAAGATCTACACAGCAGTCTTTGGTCATTAGAGAAGCTCTACACTACATTTCTGTTCACATCTGATCAGTATTTCATCCGCTAACATGTTTCGTCCTGTGAATAAATGCACGAGTATTCACTCTGAGCCCCAACGTTAAGCATTTTTAATCAGTATATGTGATGTGTAGCCATGTTGTCTTTGTGTCTTGTGTGTTTTACTTGATTCTTTGTTTACTTTTTTCTATTCCCATAGAACAAATTGAACTGGAGCTCCAGTGACTGTGAAACATTTGTGAGAAATAAAAAGTCATTTGTAGGAAAAACAAAACTACACGAGTAGTATTTATTTTTAACTTATTGATGACCTGCTTTTAGTGTAGGGCTGCGTGGGGTTTGCAGTGGTTAGCGCTGTCGCCTCTCAGCGAGGAGGTTCCTGGTTTGAATCCCCGTCTGACAGGAGCCTCTCTGTGTGGAGTTTACGTGTTCTCCCCGTGCATGTGTTGGCTCTCTCCGGGTACTCCGGCTTCCTCCCGCAGTCCAAAGACATGCTGGTTAGGTTAATTAGTGACTCTTAATTGTCTGTAGATGTGAATGTGAGTGTGGCTGGTTGTCTGTCTCTTCATGTCAGCGTGATGTGATTGGCTGGTGAGTAGTCGATGGTGACAGTTGGGATCGGCACCCGCCCGGCGACCACAAAGAGGAAAAAGCGGGTTAGGTAATGTGTGTTTGAGAACCTTTGACTATGAGGAAGTGTTACCCTTTTCTGCTAACTTATGGATGGAAGATTATATATTACCATATAAAATGATATTTCATCAAGTTGTCATATTTCTGTGATATTTAAGTTTAGTTTTGAAACAAAGGACTGTTGACATCAAAGGTCTGTTTTACAGTTCATATTTTAAGTCTTTGAACGATGATCCAAAGTAACATGATTTTAATGAAGCAGACCATCGCACAACTATATTAATTTTTTATGGGAATGAAACACAAAAGCAGCAGCAGTTTGAGGGCTCCAAGATTCAGGACCTCGGACAGCGTCAGCACCACATGTGGAGGGGTTCAGCGCTAAGATTCAGGACCACGGACAGCTGCACCAAGAAGGACAAGGACCAGGAACCATCTTGTGTGATATGAATCAGGTTATAAGAAAAGAAAGGCATTTAAACCTGCACATAATTTAATGTGCTTTAGAATTATCATGGACTGGTTGTGAAGAGAACATGCTGCACTCAACTTCCCTTTTCAGGCCGACAGCTTTTTTTCCTGCAGGAATTTTGTCCTCACAGGAGTCAGTAGATACCTTAACCAGAATCAAGCTTAATAAAACATAATGAAAAGGCCACTGATGCATCATGGGAATGTGATGTCCATTGTTCTGTCATGAGTTTCTGGTTTAGTTTTATATTTGTATTGATCTGTTATTGTTTCCTGTTTAATTTAATCTTTTCCTTCCCTTGTGTTTGTTGTTTCTGTTTTATCCCTGAGTTCATGGCCTACCGTGTTTCCTGTTTTATTTTGTAGTTCTTCACCCCAGTGTTTCCTGTTTTATTTTGTAGTTCTTCACCCCAGTGTTTCCTGTTTTATTTTGTAGTTCTTTACCCCATTGTTTCCTGTTTTATTTTGTAGTTCTTTACCCCAGTGTTTCTTGTTTTATTTTGTAGTTCTCCAGTGTTTCCTGTCTTTCTGCCCTTGTGTATTTTCCCTCCTGCTTGATTGCCCTCATCACTTTCACCTGTGTCAGTTCGTCATGTCTAACTTTCTCCATGTTGCCTGGTGAATTCTTGTTTCTCCAGAGTTTGGACTTTTTTGTTGTTGTGCCTTGTTAATTTTTGTAATTTGGACTTTGTTAAGAAAGTAAGTTTTTGTTTTGCCTTTTTTTAGGGTACTCCTTTTTTTTTTCAACGACATGTTCATGCAAAATGTTCTGCATCTCTGATGGTTTCTATTGCAATAAGCAAACAAGTGAACGAATGAACTAAGAAAATCATGTTTCCTGCTGGTAAAAAAACAAACAAAAAAAAAACTAGTCATAGTTAATCAAAAACAAAGAGGAGGACCCACGTGCAAATAAGAAAACTAATTATTTTAAAGCAAAAGCTGACTTTACTAGAAAGAAAAATCCACAAAAGGGAACAACAAGCCTCAGAGAGCCTTAAAGAGAAAAACAGATAATACAGGTAGGTAGACTGAGACAGAAGGGTCGAAAGACTTAATACAGGGGGCAATCAGACAGATGGAAGCAGTTAAAAAAAAGTTAAGGAAACACACAAACGGAGGAAGTAAGACGACATGATCCACAGGGGCAAGAACTTCAAAATAAAACGGGAAAACAAAGAAGTAAACTAGTAAGAAATAATACAAAAATTAAAATGACCAAATAAGACAGAAAATTACAACCAGGCAACGAAACGAGGAATAAAGTAAACAAGCGTAAACCATGACAAAGAAAACATAGGCCCACCCAGGTGCATGCTGGTCCTACACCTGCCTTCTTACCTGAAGGTGCTCACAGTGTTATCCAAACATGAAACAAAAGAAAAATAGGCCTACTTATTATGCACAACTAAATTTACAAAACAAATAATTATCCAAAGAAAAAAGGATCAAAAATCTATTCTAAACGTCCTACCAAACTAAATTCTAAAAAAATAAAATTATTTTCCTTCAGTAAATATTCTGAACACACAAATACGTTAAAGTAAGAATTACGAATAAATGTAAAGTTACATACGTGTCAGGGAAATGAACGTCAGTTTGGAAAAATCGTGCATGTCCTGCAACAAACTGCAGAGAGCCCCTTCTTGTGGCTCCGAGCCAGAATCGACGAGTCTTACCGAAGCTTCCCGAGAGCCTCCGAGTTCAAACGGTCCACAAAGCCGACACCAGCCGAAACTCTCCAGTTACTCCCGATCCGTTCCCATTGAAGTGTGTTGTTGGGGGTGATGGGGAGGACGAGATTCATGAAATAAATAGGGCTAAACAAAAAAAAAAAAAAAAAAAAAAAGACTATTTCCAGAAAGCTTCCCTCCTGAGCCCCTCCCTCTCCGCTGCTTTTCGGCTTTTCGGCTTGGCAAAGGTAATTACCATCATACAATTACTTGTGTATTACAGCTTTTTAGCCATTTTTTTCCACAGTATTTGCTTGAAAACAGGGAGGTAGTGGGTTAAATTCAGCAGCTTTCCTTTCATGTTTTGACTATTTGCTGGTGCTGAGTGGTCCCATATCGGATGATTTAGGGCGTGTAGCCATCAGCACAGCAGCGAAGGCGTGTGGGATGGCAGCTATTACATATCCCCACTCAATATTACACAAATTAACCTTTTCCTAGCACAAAAATGATTTTAAAAAACACTGAATCCCCCGAAAGAATAGCGATAAATGGCACAGGATTCAGACAGGAATGCAATAATTGCTCAGGTGTTTCATGGTACCGGACTTGTGCACTGAATGTCCTCTTTTCTTTTATTCAATAGGCTATATGGTTAATACTGGAAATTCACTTATCGATCTGCCGGTGTCTCGGACAATGAACACTGCAGCCTAAGGCTTAAACTGGGATCACCAAGGTTTATTTTATCACGATGTGTTAGTTGGTAATACATGTGTGTTTGTTGGTTAAGCTGTGGTGCATTATCCTGTCCTGTGTGCGGGATATACCAGTCTGTATTGGGGTATTTTCTGGTGGTTACGCAATGCTGTTATGCGCTACAGCACGCTGAGTAAGTGTTTGTCACAGAGAAGAGTCTTTTAAAATGAGTGCACTGTGGATCCAGGAATCTTCTTATTACCAATAAATGTAGTTTAAATGTTCTTAAAATGATTTCCCTTTCCATTGCATATTTTCATGTCTTTGATTGCATGCCAAGACACACAAAAAATATCTTTAATACAGACAGACTCATGGAACTAGAGTGTCTGTCACATCCAACCACATCCTCATGTCTTCATTACTCATTCATTTTCTTTCCTCCATCTTCCATCCGGACATCCCCGAAACGGGACTGCCCCCATTCATGCCAGTCGTGACACACCCTTGGTGCACCAGCAGCTGCTCCGGGCTGTGTGTGTGGGCTGCGTAAAGAGGGTGAGGAGGGGGAGAGTGGGTGCAGGTGCAGGAAGGTGCAAGGGATGAGCACATCCAGCAAGAGGGACACACTTTTAATGTGGTCGTATTCTCTTTAGATGTAAGATTCAACTATTGAGATCATGATTTGACCGTTTTTCAAGAGTTAAAACACAACTGATTGAGTCAAAAGATGCAGAAAGTCACATTATCTGTATTAAAAACAAATGGAAATTATGCTAAATACCTGAGCTGTGGCTCAGTTGGCAGAGTCGGTCGCCTCTTAACCAAAAGGTCAGGGGTTCGATCCCCAGCTCTTGCAGCCACATGTCTGACATGTCCCTAGGCAAGACCCCAAGTTGCTCCCGCTGCTTCGTCTGCGGCGTGTGAATGTGTTTGGGATTAGCTACTTCTGATGGACTCTTCACACAGCAGCCTCTACCATCAGTGTGTGAATGTGACCTGCAGTGTAAAAGAGCTTTGAGTAGTCAGAAGACTAGAAAAAGTCCAATTAGATAGATTTGTTATCAATGATCGCAAGAAATACTAGTGTTCATTTTTGATTAGAAACTTTTAAAACTTGTAAAGAAGAGGGCGAGAAGTGAATAGAGCTATACATACGCTCTAATGTAAAATAACTGTGTAAGTAGAAACCATGATGTCAGTTTTGGTAGGAATTTGACTTCAAATAGGACTCAGTATCAGAGCCATTAGCCCACTACATCCTCTAACCAGTGTTTGGGTCTGACTGAGCCTGATAGGAATTAGTCAGAAGGATAATTAGGGACGGAGAGAGAAGATTACAAGGCAAAGACATGTCAGAACGAGGCCGAATTGTTTCAGAGGAAGAATAGAAAGATGAGACAAAGACAGGAAAGCAGAGACGGAGAGCAGCAGCTCTGAAGAGGAGGATGGAGGCAGGATGCTTCCACCCTCCTGACTCGTGTGGGAGAGAGCAGAGAGGAGGCAAAAAGGCCCTCAAGTCCGTCAGTCAGGACTGTCCGGATGTCAGGCTGAAGAGATCCCATCAAGGAGGCTGCTGGCTGTGTCACAAGCACTCCTCGTCATGGCTCTGATTGGTCCAGAGACACCAGAGCAGGGATCTCCTGTAAGAGTCAGAGGTTTTGAATGGACATCACGGCGTCAGCCAAAATAGCATCTTCATCTCACGCATCATGGCTGAGTCGTTTAGCCAGGACACCCGGTTATGATGAATGTCGTGAAGAGAACCACTGGCCTCCATCCAGGACGTGTGCAGGTACAGGGGCAGGAAAGTGGGCAGGTAACATCACTGCAGACCTCTCTCAGAACCCAGACACAAACTCAGACGGGTCGCTGTGAGAACCTCCTCGCTAACCACCTGCACCACCGTGCAGCCCTGTAACATCACTGCACAGCTCTGATGGCAGCCTTAAACAGCAGCCTTTTCAGACTGAATCTATTATAACACCCCTCTGAAGATGTCTGTGTAGTGTTTGTAGATGCAAGAAAGACAGAAACATGCGTCTCACTCCTGAAAGTGCAGCAGGTATCGGCCTCTTTGTAACCTTCTTACACAGCTAAAGGTGTTGTGTAACTATAACTCTGCCGGCACTTTTCTGAATATATACTTTCATCCCTCAGTCTTGAATATATTAGCTACTTAAAAGTGATTTGTCTTAATACGGCCTAGATAAAAACAGCAGCGACCTCTTGCTTCTCCTGCAGATGTAGATCTGTCCATCAGTGATTCCACCCTGTAATTTATGTCTCTTAGCACCCCAGCACAAACACTCACACATGCAACTAGCTAATGACTCAGTCGAACATTAAAGCGAGACGATGCTAACCGGCTCCAACAGGAACTCATAGGAGAAATATGCCCTGATTAGTGTTTCACTAAGTGACTAAGAGCATTTTGAGCAGTTTTTGTGGCTGCTTTAGAGCTCGGCTGTCATTAAGAAGTGACATTATGTCTGTGGATGTGCAGAGGGAAAGTAGATGGGCTTCTCACTCCCTCCTCTGAGGCAGCAGTGATTCTACAACTCTGCACATTATGCTGCAGGGGATACAAACAGCAACGTAAGTCTTTCTCAGTGCAGATCTCTAACATTTTCTAACATTCGCAAAAATATAACTCAAAACTTTTTAGTGAAAACCTACAGCCTGTACATATCCAGCGTTTCTATAGAGATGCTTCAGTCAGTGTTTATATTTCAGCTGCTGCTCTAGCCCTGCAGAGTTTTTCAAAATGGGGGTCCTGAGCCGCCCTGGGGATGGCCAGGGGTGCTCGAAAACTTGGAATGGAACAAGAATAAAAATCAACTATAACCTTATTTGTGACAATAACAGTTCAGGGTTGTATCAATTGGTACGCTTGGGACCCCAGCAGAAGGGTAGCAAAACAGTTGGATGGCACAGATCGGTTATTTTGGTACAATTCCCAACTTTTGACTGTGGAAACGCCAATAAATAGGCACCATGCCAGACCAAACTGAACCAGACCACTTGGTGGAAACGGCGGTATAGTGCCTCTGGTTTTAAAAGATTGATTACACCCAGTGTGAGGAGGCATTGTTCTGTCAGTTGAGGGGGCGGTCCTTAATGCTGCCTAGGATGCTTGAGTGTTTACACTCCCAAACACTGTGGAGAAATGTGTTCCAGACCACCTCCGTACTGTATGTGGTCTGAGCTGATTGATCTCGATCCGTCCTAAGGATGCATTGGGGTGAGTTCCCACCTTTCATTAAGGCTTTCCACTTGTTACCAGATCACCCAGGATGAATATTTCTACAAGGTGTCAACAGAGCCATCCATAGTTATATTTTCCTGCTTTCAGAACAGAGTTGTGTGAGAAGAGTTAGCAGCTGTTTATTTTTTTTTTATCTTGCCTTCTCTTCCCTTTAGAGCTGCTTCTTTCGGTCTCTTCCATTATCTGTCCAATCGAATTACCCCGCCCTGATAACTCTGCTGCCGCCACTGCTTAGTCTAATCCAGTTCAGTAGTCGTGAAAGGTCAGGGAGTCGTTTCGTGCCAGCTGGATCCCGTCCACGTCCTGGTCCCAGCGGGATGGCCTCTTCATCTTGTCTCTATCTCTCTCTCTCTCTATATATATTTTGAGTTCCCTCACTTCCTTCACTGTTTGTCTCTGTCGTCATTTCTTCATTGCTTTTGCTTCTTCCCTCTCTTTTTCACATGTTGCTCTTCAGCTCACCACACTGTGTCTCGAGGCCTCTTTTCCCCTTAAATCTCCGCCTGATCGTATATTTGTCTGTACAGTAGCAGCGTAGATTTTACTGTCAGGGACTTTTGGCAGAGCTCTCTCAATTATTTGCAGAGCTAATTTGTGAGATGGGGTTCTGTGAGGCAGGATGGTGCAGAGCTCAGTCTGATCACACAGATTAAAGTTGGCATGCTTCTTCTTTGCAGAGTTGTTTCTCAGTTAAGCACCCAACCCAAATAAAATAAAATAAATATTTACCTTGAGCAAACTGACCTCTACGGGCTGATATTCTCATTTCAAATAAGATGATGTCATCATGGTACAATTATAGGTAGAATTAATCTTTTTTTTAGGAAGTTTATATTTGATTCTTTGGAGTCCCCGTCATGCTGTAGAAAGTTCCTCTTTGTTTGTTGTTCATTATGTGGCTTCCCTTTTTTCCAGTGACACACTCTTCAGGATGAAAGTAATCAGCTCTGCAGTGCTCAGCGCCCTGTTCTGCACCGGTAAGCACTCACATAACCAGTCCCTGGGGATTGGGTTTGGATTAATGAATGGCTGAAAAAGGCTTTCTGCAAAACCGAAAGTGTTTCAGTGCCACAGAAAACGAAAGCTACATTTAATATATCAGCTATTTTCTATTTTTCCTTTGTTTGCTTTCCTTTCATTCCTTGCAATAAAGCCAGCTTGTGTTTACATCTGGTCTATTTTCAGTGGTCATTATGTGGGGCATTAACATTTCAAACACTTGCAGACTTCTTAGGAAAGTGTGTTTTTTTTTCCTCCAATAAGAACAAAGAACCCTTTTTGAAGATCTTTGAACGAATCAGCAGATCTCTAAAATGAGATATATTTTAAGAATAAGCTCTGATCTGTTTTTTCTCTCACAGTTGTGTCAGCATCTTCAAAAGGTAAAACTGCATGCTGCTTTGGATTGCAGTGCATGACTTGTGTTAGGTGGGGGTGTTTCTGCTGTAAATGTTCGATGGCCGAGATCAGACAGTAAAGCAACAGAACACAAATAGCTGAACAACTTTTCATGTTTACAGTCTTGCTTTTATTCTGTTTGCAGGCACAGCCTACAAAATTATTTCTATTTTGGGTACTCTTCTAAAGGGCTAGAGAGAAGACATTACCTTCACTTGTAAATGTCAGACATGTACATTTCAGTCTTAACGAACCTCCTTTTTAGCTCACATCATACATTTGGCTCTAAACAAATATAGATCTGCTGCTATGAGAATCTTATACTATTACATATATACAGACATAAAAGAAGAATTACCCTTTGATGCTAGACAGACTAAATATGATATATCCACAAAATTATCCAAATGCATGAATGTGAAAATATTACTACTTGGAAAAAGTTATTCATGTGCATGAGGAATGCTACAGTGATAACATGATCAGTTTAGAAACTAGGAAGACACACGTTTCATGACACACCTTGATTGTTTTTACCAGTCAAAGAGGAGCACAGGACAGCCTTCTTTGGGGAGGACATTCACATCGCTGTCCCGCCTGGGAACGTCGGCGAGGTGGTGTTCAAACCCAGAACAAATGTCCTCGCTGAGGTGGAGCTGATGCGAGAAGGAAAGGTGGTGAATCCACGGTGCCGCATCAACTCTCTGGGCCACCTGGTGCTGGAGGACGTGAAGGAGGAAGACGAGGGCGTGTATGTCATCAAGACCTCCAACAACTCCAACACAGCCAAGCACCTCATCCTCATTGTCCGAGGTAAGCAGCCTCCTTAATACTTATAAGGACGTGGGGAGACGGGTGAAATGTTTCTCTGGCTGTTTTCGAAAACCTCCTACTATCAAACCCAGTTTGCAGTATGTACTGTGTACTGCGTTCAACAGTAGTACGTAGTATGACTGCCAGTCGGTGGTTATTTTGCAGTATCCTGGTTTACAGTTTTGGAATGAGGAAGTTAACAACAGACAAGCCAATGGCAAATGCAGCGACAGTGTAGCATCCACTTGCAGTCTAAAAAAAGCTGACAAGTGATTCATTTTGAACATTTTAGAGTCCTCACATCAAGATTATTAGCAAGCTTTAATCTCAGCCGTATGATATTATAACAGCTTTTCAGGTACTCCTCCTTAGTGTGATGTTTGATAAAAAAAAAAAAATGCAGCCGGGTGAAAACTGAACAATGTGTGATAATTTCAAGAAAATGATTGTGCTGTGTTTATTTTGTCTTGTTGATCAGACTGCGCAGTGGAACAAGTGGTGAAGTACGGAGAAACTTACACCATCCATCTCAACCAAGTGGAGGGCCCCATCACCCTGGAGTTCAGGTAGTGAAAGTAGAAAAACAACGATTCAGCCATCGGCACTTCACAGAGTCATGACTGTCACATATCAGTCATTCATTTTGAAGCCTGTATAAAAGAGAAACATATTCACTGTGCCGGCTGCATGTGTTTCCTCGTGTTAGTTAACATATATGCTGCTAATGTATATTTGTTTGTTTTGTTCATTTTAAGGCCAAGTCTGGTTCAGCCCAATCAGACTGAGGTCCATCATGCAATGGATGAGTCTCCACCCGTGGTGCTGTACAACCAGACGGCGGTGACTGCAGAGGAATATGTGAGGCGCCTCAGCGTGTCAGAGAAACGGGTGACACTGCACCCTGTCAGGATGACTGACGAGGGGAGCTTTACGGTGCTGGACCGGGAGGGCAAAGTGAGGAGGAGGAACTGTCTGAACGTCAGAGGTGAGGAGAAATCTGCACTTAGCTTCCTGCATCCTCTCAGCTTTAATTGGGGGATTCATCAATCTCATGTGCCTGGTTTGTTGGCCTCGGAGGGTAGCTCATTGAAATGCAGTGCTGATGTCTGGGTAATACATATGCGCTGTGAAATGTGAAGTGCTATTCAAGATCTTCGATATTAACCTAATAAGGTTTCATGCAGTAATGTTAGCCTTTTTGTGTTTCCTGTATTAAACATTTTAATCACTGTCCACAGTATCTTGTTCCTTGGCTTATAATAATACCCACATGCCTTTATCTCAGAAAAGGTCTTACGATGTCTTTTTTAAATGTATTTAAAATGAACTTTACTCACCTGCAGGGAAACTGAGCTGCTGTAGCAGTAGAGAAAAATCATGTCGCTGAAACAAAGAGCACATTTAATGAAGGTTAGGGAACAAAACATAATAACTGCCAACAGTGACATAATTGCTTCTGTATTCTATAAAAAAAAAAAAACACTCTGCGAAGAACAATCCAGGGTGTCTAAAGCAACACTCATGGCTCTTTGTGGCTGTTTATAGCGCTGGTTTGAGCAAAATGCTAAAATAAACGTGCAGACAATAGCAAGGCATACTTGCTGATGTTACAGGTTTTGCTCATTATTTGAGTACCATTGTTTTAATCACCACACAATCATCCCGGACATGTTAGTCGGCAAGCTGCTTGATGTTGGCCTCTCCTCCCATTTCTGAACCTGGATCAGGGACTTCCTAACGCATCACCACCCAGATTGTCAAGCTTGGCCCTCCTCCATTTTCTCCTCTACTGCACCGAGCACTGGTGCACCTCAAGGCTGTGTGCCGAGTCCACTTCTATTCTCCCTGTACACCTCTTCCACCACACTGAGCTCTGGTGTACCTCAAGGCTGTGTGCCGAGTCCACTTCTATTCTCCCTGTACACCTCCTCCACCACACTGAGCTCTGGTGTACCTCAAGGCTGTGTGCCGAGTCCACTTCTATTCTCCCTGTACACCTCTTCCACCACACTGAGCTCTGGTGTACCTCAAGGCTGTGTGCCGAGTCCACTTCTATTCTCCCTGTACACCTCCTCCACCACAGAGTTCTGGTGTACCTCAAGGCTGTGTGCCGAGTCCACTTCTATTCTCCCTGTACACCTCCTCCACCACACTGAGTTCTGGTGTACCTCAAGGCTGTGTGCTGAGTCCACTTCTATTCTCCCTGTACACCTCCTCCACCACACTGAGCTCTGGTGTACCTCAAGGCTGTGTGCCGAGTCCACTTCTATTCTCCCTGTACACCTCTTCCACCACACTGAGCTCTGGTGTACCTCAAGGCTGTGTGCCGAGTCCACTTCTATTCTCCCTGTACACCTCCTCCACCACAGAGTTCTGGTGTACCTCAAGGCTGTGTGCTGAGTCCACTTCTATTCTCCCTGTACACCTCCTCCACCACACTGAGTTCTGGTGTACCTCAAGGCTGTGTGCTGAGTCCACTTCTATTCTCCCTGTACACCTCCTCCACCACACTGAGTTCTGGTGTACCTCAAGGCTGTGTGCTGAGTCCACTTCTATTCTCCCTGTACACCTCCTCCACCACACTGAGCTCTGGTGCCTGGTCTGAAGACCACTTTTTGAGGGTCTCAGTCTCCTCTCCTCTCATTTTTACTCGGCCCCAGACTGAGAGACTTTAAATCAAGACCACCACAGATAGCTTATTTTCCCACGTCATTACTATGTTGAGAAGGAAAACGCTGCTTTCTAATACATTGTACCTTAAGTTGTTTTTATCAATGTCACTGCCAGCTATACTGAAGACCTGTTCAACTGTGTATCCTATAACCCTGCAGGAGCATACCACTCCCAACGTCTAATGTTTCCCGGCTCGATATCCTCTGACATGATGCATTAAGTAGATCGTCAATACTTCTTTGTTCACTGCAGTGTTTTTTAATATGAATGAATCACACACTTACATCCTTACTGATGTTATAACCTTTGAAACCAGAAGCCCTTAAAGTTGCAGGTGAGATAGTTTTATAGACTTTAATCTCTGATATCTTCTCCACAGTGGCTTGAAAGTTTCCAACCGTTCAAACTGCACCGGAAACATCCATATCCCCTCATCCGCTCACAATTTCATTTACAAAGATAGACCGTGTCAATCTCTGACAAAAGCTGCTTTCACATATGCACTCCTGAAAATGTGCAGAAAATATCAGCCAGGATGCTCCTGAAATGTTCCCGAGTTGTTTGTTCAAACATGAACCTCACAGCAGGAGACTATCCCCGTCAGACAGCATAGGCTACATATGATACGATAGATACATTTCTTGTCGAGCTCGGCATAAACTGTAACGCCTCTGTGTTTTACCTCCACAGCGCACCAGATCTTCATGAAACTCGCCTATGGAGCAAACTTGAAAATGAAACTCTACCTTCATTACTCCAACCTTAACATCGTCTACATGCCCAAATCAGACAACCGGCCCCGTGTCATCCTGGACCAGGGGGTTCTGGTGACCCATCTGGACCCCATGCTGGAGGGCAGGCTGAGCGTGGAGGGATCGGAGCTCATGATGAAGAAACTCCATGTGGCCGACATCGGTGTCTTCATGGTGACCGACCTGGATGGGTTGCTTGTGGCTCATGTTTACGTCGAGGTGGAAGGTAAGAGAAAAGGACTTATTTAAATTTTCAACAAGGCGTATTTGTTTGTGATCCAGCTTTTACACGAGCTGCCTGGAAATTCTTTGACTATGGCCACGTGTTGATATCTGTGCCTTTGTATTGAAAACCAGCTCCAAATTTGGAATGCTAGTAACAAAGCTAAAACAGCTGTTTTTGTGTGCTTATAAAAACAGAATTGTTAAACACACAGTATGTAGATTCCATCATCCATCTCAATCAAAAGATGACATGAGGCTGGCGGGGAATCATGGGAGTGATTCTCTGTGATATTTCCCCCCATCAGGCTGTGGATTGATTATAAATAAAAAACACACTAAAGGATGTGCAACACTCTCAGATGTTGACTCTGCTGTACTGCGTGCTATTAGATCTATTTCTGTGTGCAAAAAAAATCAGCGTAGAAATAACCACAGGAACATGTCATAAGTCTGTTTAACATTTCAGCCTATCACGATAAGGCTTCTGACTGAGACAATGTGACGATACTTTATCCGTCACAAATACGATTTTAATGCAGAATTAAACAAAATCCACTTCTAATAAGAAGCTGGGATGAAAGATGAAGGAGCTACACAGCAGAGTCCGTTTGAAGCAACATTTGTGCGGCCACAGAAGACTCATTATTTTCCTCTGTGCATGTTTCTGTCTCAGCCTATAAGCTGCCTCCGCTGACTGTAGCCATACTCTCCCTGCTGGGCCTGATTGCCTTCATGCTGCTGGTCTGCCTGCTGTCCTGTCTCTTTAAAATGCACAAAAGGAACGAGAAGAACAAGAAGCTGATGCTCCTCGCTCAGCAGGGCAGCAAGGGAGACGGCGATGCTTTCAGACAGGTAACACCCACCCAGTGCATAACCATTGTTCTGCATTTTGTCAGAAGGAGGGAGGTGGAATACTGTAGGATCACAGAAACAAGAACAAGAAAGGCCGTCAGGAGGTTGGGCCTGGAGGCAAAATAAACCCTGCTTCATGTTTCGTAAGAGTTAGGTTTATGTGTTGGTATAAAGGCAGAGGAGGGTTCTGTTCCTGCTGTGGGAGTCAGGATGGTCAGCTGGTCCACTTCCTCCCCCTGCAGAGCTGGAACTGGCTGAGGACATCTCACAGTAACACAGTATTTCTAATTCAGTTCCCTTGATCTCTTGGTGTGTGTGTGTACATTAAACCCCAAAGATAGAGTCATATCTGTTACTCATTATTTAAGGCTTTTGTCGGTGGTCTAAAAGTATGATAAACCTCCTGCATAAGCCTTAAAACATACAGAGAAGAACACAGAAAAGCATTTATATCACTTTTAAAGCAATTTAAAAGTGATATAAAAGTACACATCTACAGATTCTATCCAAAAAGTGAAACCTCATACGCTGTTTTGCACACATTCACGGTCATTGCTTAGGAGTTTCAGAACCCCTTCACTATCATCTGACAACATTTGATGTTGTGGATGTTGAGTGGAGAGATGATATGACAGAATAGTTACCAGATGATTGTGTGCCAGCTCCTGAAATCCTCTTCTGTTAGATTTTATCAGCTGACATAAAAAAAAGGCTTTTTATGCTTTTATTGCTGAAGACTTAAAAGCAGCCTTCGACTCAGTTTAGCAACAAACATATATTTGTTTTGTTATCCTGCACATTTAATTATTGTAAATCAAAACTATTGATCAGCTCTGGAGTCTTAAATGGATGATTGATGACAAGAAAAAAGTCCCCTGAAGCACCTTTTATTACCCCTCTTAAAATGTCAATGTTAAATTAAACTTTTCAAATTAGAATGAATTGTGCAGACGGAGGACGCTGCAGAGTCCGTTTGAACATTAAAGAAGCAGAAGAAGAAGAATTATTGATTGTCTTCTTAATGATGTTTTCTAAGCTCTGCTCTCAGCTGATCAATACGAGGAGATGAAGTGACCGATGGGATGATTCAGAGTAACGAGGTAACCCTTTAGCCTCCACTCAGTGTGTCAACATCTGGGGGTTAAACTGGAATTATAAACTAATTAAAAACCCATTACATAAACAACCTGAGGCGGAGTGCTTCTGGAATAATTAAAAAAAAGTCTGAAACAAAAAACAAACTGGTGCATGAAAGACGTCCAGACGTCGATCGAATCAGAGTTTAATTACTTTTATTGTTTTTGTACACATATTTTTCTGCAATGTTTCCTCTGATGGTTGATTGACAGTTAACTCCTTGTTAAGCCCGAGACACCCCAGCCCTTCTAGCAATAAGTAAGGTCTTTTACCTGCTTTTTGTAACATAACAATGAGTAAGGTCTTTGTACCTGCTCTTTCGTAATGTTAACAGACAAAGAGTAAGGTCTTTTACCTGCTTTTTGTAAAGTGTCTTGAGATAACACTTGTTATGAGTTGACGCTATACAAAAATAAATTGAATTGAATTGAATTGAATTGAATAGAATAGAGAGGGGGCGTGGTCAGACACAGCTCATTTACATATTAAGGTACAGACACAGAAACAGCCTGTTCTGAGCAGGGCTGAAATAAAGGGGTTTATAGGCATGATCAAATGCAGGATCAGAGTGGATTTAGAACAAGAAACTTCACACACATGTTTTGGGGAGCTCTGAGACTTATTTAAACTGTTTGAAAATGATGATAATATGTGACCTTTAAGCCATTCTTAAATCACTTTCATCCACTTGTTAACCTGGTTTTCAGCTTTCTTGTGATGTTTGTATGTTTGTATTTGAATCTCAGGTGAAATCTGGTAACATGATGATGATAATTGTTTGTCCAGTTCAATGTTGTGCCTCTCTGGTACAGTTTGAGTTTTGAACGTTGGGTGAGTATAAATCTGAGCTGTGACGGAGGCCTTTGTGCTCACAGCTGATTGTGTCTGAACCGAGGCCCAGCTAACGCTGTCGCCTTGTGCGTTACGTTTCTCCCTCTGACTTTAAGGAGCCTCAAACGGAGCCTCTGCTCGGTGAGAGAAATGTATACTGCTTATTTTTGGCAAATAAGTCCTTCAATCATCCTGCTGTTTATGAGTCATTGGTGACACTTTGAGAAATCACTGCTCAGTATTTTGTAAACTTTGGTGCATTGAACATTTTAGTACAAGCTCACAATAAAAGAGGAAACTGCCATCAGTGTGAACGAACAGGAAGAGGATGATTGAAGATCTCATTTGACAAACAGTCAATGAATCACATCAGGTTGATCGTGCACCACCACTTGAGACAATCTGTCTCTGAGATCCTTTTAGACCTTTCAATACTTCGCTGACTGAGCTGTGCACAAGTGTCCATTTCTATGTGGACTTCAAGTATTTAGATTTACACTTGTATGTTTAAAATCGATCTAAAGATTCATGGTATGATTATAAAAGGATTGGCTGTCGTGAATACTTTCAGAGGGCTAAAACATTTGGAAACACGAGCATCGTCCCTTAACCAAAACAAAATAAAGAGATAATAATAATTTACGGTCAGACGGGGGTTAAATATGAGGATGAGTGCTTTTAAAGTCAAAGAAATCTTTTTATAACACCATGTTGGTTTGAGGAGCTCAGTCAGGAGTGAGAGCCGTCTTCCTGGATCTTAGTTTCAGTTTTGTACCAGGTTTTGGTGCACAGTGCAATAAAAAAAAAGTCCATTTGAACGAGTCATTTAATCGAATATTTACTCTTAAAATCGGATTGTTCTGAAACAAGTGTACATCTCAGCGGCGGCGGAGGAGAGCTGTCTCAAGAGCGGAGGGCCTTCTATGTCCACTTGCTTTGAGAAACAAGATTTTAAAGTTAAATAAAGCGACTAAATGACCTGTTGAGATGCCGTTTAACTCCTTTAGTATAAGTGTGTGTGTAAACTGCAGCTGGGCAACAACATACGAGAAAGTCACACTCAAGTCATCACTTGTGACTTTCTGTCCGACGTATTCGAGCCGTTCCTCTGCTGTATATTTTCTCTCTTCCCTTCCTTTCTTTTCCTCTCGCCTGTTAAGCGCCTCAGATCGAGCGCCGCAGTTACTCATGAACACAAACGTTATGATAACTGCCGGCGCGTAGCTTCACCGCCGTGTTGAGCTCTCAGTTTGTGGTGATGACTCAGCTCGCTTAGCGCACACGTACCTCAGTGTTGTTTGGCTGTGTGGGGTGAAGTACAAGGTAAATATCTGATGTGTATGTGTGGGTATCCGTGCTGATTCTGTGCGTGCCGTTGTGTAAAGGTCAGTAGTGATTAAACGTGCGAGTCTTTGATCAAACAGTGGATTTGCTTTGAGGTTTTTTTCCCCCCCCACAGAATCGTCTCTGTGTAATCAACAACTCGCCCAGGACGTCTGTGGAGTGTGCTGTCATGTGTCTGTGTGTTTGTCCAGTGAATGTCTCAATGTTTTGTCGTAATATTCTAGTTTTTTAAATGTGCATAGAAGTACATCTCCATGAAACATCACATTGAGACAGTCCCCTTCTGGCATGCTGCTTTTACATACTGAATATACCAACGTCACAAATCACCAAACACTCCATCAATCACATAAAGACTCTGCTAGGGATCCATTTACCTCTCGTATCAGGATTTCAACAAGAGATGACAATTGACTTACCTACCTTTCACCAGGATCAGGATCAGGGTGAGAGGATTACTAACGAGGGGTTTGCACGTTTAGTCAACTTTAGGGTTAAACTTCCTCACCCCTGCTGGTCAGCACCGGAATTACAAGCCGATTAAACAAATTATTCATGTTTTTATATGATAGCCCTCGATGCCGGTCAAATGTTGTGCTCAATCTGCTACACAGCCAACGGCCACTAGGCGGGGCTGCAGCCATAAGCTGGCTGTGTTTAAGGGCCTGCTCTCATCGCTCTACTACTCAGATGTAAACATGCACAGGAA
The DNA here is from genome assembly GCF_963930695.1 of Labrus bergylta. Classification (NCBI taxonomy): domain Eukaryota; kingdom Metazoa; phylum Chordata; class Actinopteri; order Labriformes; family Labridae; genus Labrus; species Labrus bergylta. Next base: position 6,316,152 of record NC_089213.1, on the reverse strand, counting down.
ATATGGAGAGCATCTCATAGGAGCAGTGAGGTTTGTCAGCGTTTTGATCTAGATGGAGAGACATGGAGAGACATGGAGAGAAAAAGTGTCTGAAGGCTGTGTCCTGTTTTTATTTTTTAATTTTTTAAAGGTTTTATTCTTTATTTAGAGATAAGATGGAAGATAGTGTCAGAAATCGGAGAGAGAGAGAGAGAGAGACTGGGGAATGAGGGAAAGGTGCAACAGGTCGGATATGAACCCGGTCCGTCTGCTTGGACGACCATAGCCTCTGTACATGGGGTATGAGCACTAACCAGCGCCCCTCGGCTGTGTCCTGTTGAAGTGGCGCAATGTGTAACCACAGAACACTCCTGCCAAATGTATATCAGATCAAAGCAATCCCTGGAAAAAAAATGTAGTGGTATAAAAACCAGGTGACGATATTAATTTATTAGCTTCTCAGTGAAGAAACATAGCTGCTATTAACACCTCATTTAGGACAAAAGACAGTTCAGTAGTTTATTTCAAATAACTTCTCTGTCGATTAAACACATTTTTAACAAATTGCACACATCCCAAATCATGAAACATTATTTCCGTTTTGCTAGACGCTAAAAAGTGACGATACTTAAAATCCAGTTTTTATTCAACACAGAAACGAGCAACTTTTTTTACCAACTTTACATTTAAATAAAAACAACATTTTAAAGAATCACAGTTTATAAGTGTTAAAATGAAACATGAGCAGGTAAAGTATAATCGGGTAACTGTCTCACTGACGGGCACCTTTCTAATGACGACTGAAGAGAAAAGATGGATGTTGAATCAGCAGCCATGAATCTGTCACTCACTCCCTGTTGTCTGTCAGTACACGTGTTGTCACAGCCTGTTTGTGTGTACTTGTGTGTTTGTATATCAATATGTGCTCATTGTGTGCCTTTAAATGTTCTCGTGTGTGCGGAGTATTGACTATGTGGAGGTTGAGATGACAGCAGATGCCCTTGATGACGGTCACTCTGACTTGTTATGGATTTCCTCAGATCCGAGAAGACCGAGTCAGAGAACCCAAGAGACCGGCATGAAACTCAGATCAATCACAGCTCTCTACCTGACTCATTCTCTCCTCCATCAGTCCCTCTCTCTCTCTCTCTCTCTCTCTCTCTCTCTCTCTCTCTCTCTCTCTCTACCTGACTCATTCTCTCCTCCATCAGTCCATCTCTCTCTCTCTCTCTCTCTCCACCTGACTCATTCTCTCCTCCATCAGTCCCTCTCTCTCTCTCTCTCTCTCTCTCTCTCTCTCTCTCTCTCTCTCTCTACCTGACTCATTCTCTCCTCCATCAGTCCCTCTCTCTCTCTACCTCTCTCTCTCTCTCTCCACCTGACTCATTCTCTCCTCCATCACTCCCTCTCTCTCTCTCTCTCTTTCTCTCTCTCTCTCTCTCTTTCTCTCTCTCTCTCTCTCTTCACCTGACTCATTCTCTCCTCCATCAGTCCCTCTCTCTCTCTCTTTCACTCTCTCTCTCCTCCATCTCTCGCTCTCTCTCTCTCCTCCACCTCTCCCTCTCCATGTCTCTCCACCTGACTCGTTCTCTCCTCCAACTCTCTCTTTCTCTCTCTCTCTCCTCCATCTCCCTCTCTCTCTCTCTCCACTTCAGTGTTTATTCATCCTACATATGTTTTATAGAAGTATCATACACTTCTCTCACCTCCATGCCTCCTTCCCTCTTCTCTTCATCATCCATCTAGTTTCCTTTCTCTCTTCCACGACCTATGACCCTTCAATTGGGCGTACACTGTGCGATTGTAAATCTGTCGTGCGGGAACGTCACCTCATCTCTCTGTATGACTGAATCATTTACGACTCACGAGTCACGACCAAAATCTCATGAATTATGTCCTCACACTGTGCGGCCCCGTCGTTGGGCACGACGTGAGTCCTCACTCTGCACGACCTAAATCATAATGAAGCACTGAAGCACTGAGTTTTTTAAGCTTCCTCCCCTCACTCACTTCCTTCAAGAAGTCCCTAAAAACTCACCTCTTCAACATCGCCTACAACCTCAACCCTCACCCTCCTTCTTTTACATGCTCTCTAAGTTGTTTTGTCTTTTGTCGTTCTTTGTTCAGCGTGCTTGAGTGCTCTGGCCCTGAGGTCAGATCAGTGTGTATTTCAGTTGTCTCATATCCAAACACAAAAATATACTGGCATGTCTGTGTGTGTTGTCGAGGCTTTTTCTCCACAATCCATCCCATAATTAACACCGACCGCCCCAGCTCTCTCACAGCTGCCTCCTGTTCCTTCATTCCCTCAGCCTCTCACAGCTCTCTCATTTCACTCCCTCTTGCAAATCCATCTCAATGAACCAACTTCACCACATATTTAACGGGGCGTCCTCTCTCTCGCTTCCTCTCCCACGTTAACCTTTTTTTTTTTTTTTTTAACCTCCTCCTCCTCTTTTATTCACTGTCCCTCATTCTTTCTCCCTTATATGCACGTCGATTTGGCTCGGTTTCCTCTCAACCTCCAGACAAATTAATGAACTCATCCTCTGTCCAGTCACACAAGCGTCCTGTTCAGTAAGTTGTGTGTGTGTGTGTTTTAAGAGCTTTCTGTACTGTTACACGTTTAGTGTGTGTGTGTGTGTTTCTGTCCCCTCTTACAGTGTCATATATTTCTGACGATCAGTGTTATAAGTCGCTCTAACATCATGACATTGTTGTGTCCATATTCTGACATGCTTCCTGTATATGTGTGTGTGTGTGTGTGTGTGTGTGTTGGTGCAGGTGGTCCATGACGCATACACAAGGTTTGCTGAGGAGTCTCTGATGCAGTCTGTGAGTGATAAGACCCCGGACACCACAGAGGTCACCATCAAGGTCAGTTCAAAGCACAAACAAAACACATTGTCAGCAAATGTTTTTAAGCATGTGACTAAAAGTATAAAGAGTAATAAAGCACATTCAAAATGTCACTTCGTGTCTGGTATCACATTCGTCACACATTCCACTGGCCTGACGCGATCGGAAATTTGGACGGAGACCACGCTGCCTCACTCCCTCATCAGGTCATAAACGTTTCAAACAGTTGTAAACTGTTCAGTGAATAAAACTTGGAGAGAGCGCTGAATTGATTTGAAGACTCCTCAGTAAAAGTCAACGAGTGACCAGCGGAGGTGGGCAGTGTGTCTCGCAGTTTGGGGGTGGGCCGGCTGAGAGCTCAACTACCGCACTGCAGCTATAGTACGAGTGCAAACTGTTTTCTTTGTGCTGTACTTTTTTTTTTTAAACGACGACTCTTCTTAGTTTCAACATTTGACATCTTGTCTTTGTGCTATTTAGAATCAAATATGGGCGTTCTGTGTTTTGTAAATTATCACATCCTGTTTTTGATTAAAATTTAACTCGGTGTCCCAACTTTTCAAGCTCAAATATTAAACCCCTTTTGAGAACGAGGCACGAGGTCACTTCAACACCTTGGATGGCAGGTGTTCAGCTTTAGATCTCTGTAACAGAAACGAAAGCTAATGCTTGGCTTAAGCAGATGCTCTTTTAATTTATGACGGTCCGTCTAAATAATGAAATGTGGTCTTCATCTTTAACAGAGAAGGCAGATGTATCATCTATGACCTACATTTCACACTGTTTACTTTTGAATCAGATCTGTTTCGTTTCAACACACTGACATCCATCCCTGCAGATTGTTGCACACGTAACAAGGACATTAAGAAGTGTTGTGTGCATGCGGGTGGAAGGTAAAGCTATAAATAAGGTCCCTGAAACATGTGCATAAATTATTCACGTCGCTTTTCCACTGACCTCAATTTTTTACCACTTCCCTTTCCTTCCATTCCTCTATCCTACACCAGCGTCCTTCCTCCAGCGTTTCCCCTCTGATTTTCACTCTTCTTATTCGATCGCTCTTTTTCTCCATATATCTTTTAGGGATTAGCTACTTCCCCCTTTCCCCCCTCTTTATGGTTTCTTTTCTCTTGTCCTCGGCTTCATGATCTCATATTAACAAAGACTCTATTCTCCTTTGACCCCTTCTCCTCCTCTCCTGTACCTCCTCTCTCCTTCTCCGTAGGGCCTCGAGGTGTCCAAACCAGGACGCTACCAGGCTCTGACCTCGGACACCTTCCTGGAGATGAGCGACTCTGGGGTGGAGTTCAGTCACTCGGGCCTCCCGCTGGACAGCGACACTGACGCTGCCATGACCTACGCCTCCCACAAGCCCCTTCTGAACGCCATCTCCCCAACAGCCATGACAGCGGGGGTTTTCCCGGACAGCCTGGAGACCACCTTGACCACCCACGGCGATCTCACCGCCAGCCGGACCCCCGACTCCGTCCTCAGTGCCAGCCCTGCCTCAAATCCTCGCTCGCTCGCTGCTGCCACCCCAGACGGCAGCATCGGCGGTGCTGCGTCGCCCGGAGCCGCCTCTAGGGGCACCGCTGGGTCGGATTCAACCAAGACAGAAGGAGGGGCTGAGGGTGAAGAGGCGGGGCAGAAGGAGGGATCATCTCCGAGCACCTGAGAGGATTCACCAGTCTATTTTTTTAATCTTGTTGGTTCCTATACAGATAGACATCTACACCCCTTCTGGCTCTGCATTTCCAGGAACTCCATCATATCCAAACATCACCAAGTCCTCGATCACTGCATCTGAAACACAATACACAGACTAAATACTCACGCTTGGATCTGGATTTCAGTTAAGCCCAAAAGAAAATAACAAAAATGGGGCGGCTGCACAAAATGTATCGCACTAAACGAGATGCAAAAGAGAAACCCCACGCTCAGTCCAAAGAAGAACAAAGCAATTCTGTGCATCTGGAAACATGCATGCATTTAAATTAGCGTAGTTATTGTAGTTCAGAGCTGCAGGAAATGCTGACCTTAGAGTAGATCGAATGCATGCAGGCTTCTGTTGGTCCAAGAAGCTCAGGCTCAAACAAGTCATGGTGTGGAACGTGTAAAAACACTCTCAGCACTTTTAGGAAAACACTTAAAGGAGATTAAGTGATTTAAGCCCCCGTTGAAAGGTTGTCAGAAACGATTACACAAGTTTGACAGTTTGACGGCAGAGTGAAGACGCTGCAGGAATCGCTACCACCAACAACAGCAGATAGGATCTCCTGTTTTGGAAGCGGATCTCGGTGTGTTGCCCCTGACAGCACTTTTGTCTGCTCTCGCTGCATCAGACAAACACTGCGATGATTGCATTTCATCCCACCCACTCACAAGACTCTATTATTAACAGAACAAGTCTGTCAGGAAGCGTCTCCGCCTCTCAGGAAGAGCTGCTTGTCTCAGCACTTGTTCAATACCACCCCGTGAGAAAAAAAACCTGGACTTACACCTCCTAAAAAAAACGCCCTGCAAGCTGAAACAAGCGCTATAGATCTAATACCCTGACTTAAGCGCCGTTATTGTTTTCCTGCCTGGTATATCTCGGGTGTCAGATCTGCCACATTCGAAGGCGTCATGTAAAGAAATCCCATCAAAACTTCCACCACTTCTTCCTCCTGCTAATGATGAATGATAAAACCCCACAGCAGCGACAGCTAACTATAGACTCGTTCTCGTTTGTTTTTGTTTCGTCCCCCCCTGTGGAGTTGTCACGAGCCCTGTCAGAGCAGCATGAATTCAGCTTCCCCACACATCTTGGGACTTCTGGATCCGCTCCGTAATTGGATTCCCGGTCTCCTCGCGTATAGGGGACGGATTCACGGACGCTGCGGAGTGAGGAGCGGTGATAAAAGAGACGACAGAGATGGAACAGGGTTACTATTTTGGGGAGCAGATAAATGACATGCATGATTTAAAGCCTTCTATTTTCATCTCAGCCCCGCTTTTACGATGGACGGAGCTCTGATGGTCGGAGCCCAGTTGTTTGGCAAAATGAAATGAGCGGGGAAAACGCAGTCGGATCAATCTCTGATAACGCTGCAGCGCCGACGGAATAACAGTGATTATAACTGCTGTGTGTGTGTGTGTGTGCATGTGTGTGAGGATTAAGGGCTCACACAAAGCGAGACATTCACGTCACTGCACGGAAATGATGCCTTTCAATCCACAAAACATCCGACGTCAACATCCCTCAATTGAGAGTTCAAGTAACCGTTTCTGAGTCCACACAGATCGTGCTGGTGCTTCGTCACTTTGGTGCTACTACCAACAGCACCAGGAATAATAATACAAAGATAAATCTCGCACATTTAAGAAAATGAGAAAGTTCAAATGTTCAGTTAGAATGAATCCAGCTGCAGGTAACGCCTCTCATTTAGTCAAGGGTGTTCAGATATTTTAAAAAACATTAATTAGTTTAATTTATGAGTTTTAGCGAGTAGGGAGGGAGCTTCAAGATGACAGATGTTGATTTAAATCTGCAGTTCCACATTTTTTAATGATGATTTTTCAGTGATATTTATGGTATTGGAGCTCTCGGGTATGCCTCGGTCTCGCTGAGTGTGGTCTTGACTACAACACTACGAAGAGTCAGCAGATATAGCCACACGTTTGCATCAGTACACACAGCAACATCGGACAACCACGATCTTTACTTCACGCTGAAGCTGAAATTACGTCGACATGGAAAGCCTTCCTTTAAAGCGGCAACATGGACGTTAAGAGTCAGGACGAGAAACGCACACAATCGATCACGTTTCAAAGAGGTTGAAGCACGTGTATGGATCTGCAAAAAATCTCAACCCTAAAGAGCTCCTTTAATATTCAGGAAAATGTAGTTTGTATTGAGTTATTTTTTGCAGAGGTTAGCTGGGCATCATGAGTGTGTGGAAGACTTGCACTCCCTTCTTACATGTCATTGAATTATTGATCTGTGTGGCTGCTTTATGGGGCAGTGCTGCAGAGATTTCTTGACTTAATCAGATATTTATATTACACAGAGAGTACCGATCAGGCTTCTTAAAGGGACTTTAAGTGTGACGCAAAATGTCTGTAGCTTTGTTAAGAAAGGACGATAAATGGATGACAAAAACATGGTAAAATATTTTCACTCAATCTAAAGCAATATTAACCATAATGGCACTAAGACATCACTCAAATCCCCCACTCAAAAAAAAGACTGTAAAACATCTCAAATCACTCTTTATCGTTCTTTTCCCACTGTTGTAAATATTTAAGATGTATGATCTGCATGTGTAAAGTGTGAAAATACTCGTGTGTGTTTCTTACTGCAATGCTTATGCAAGATTTGATACTATCCAACGCTGCTTCCTACCGTTAACCACACATCCACCCGTAGGTAGAAAAACTTAACACGAGGAGAAGGAGAGGTCGGAGGGTTCAAAGACTCTGTGTTTTTTTTTTTTCCTCATGTCATGTTTACGTGTCTGAGTCACAGAGGCGCTGTGTGAAATCCTTTCATCAAAACTTACTTCAGCTGGGCTTCTGCCGTGCAAACACTCCTCCGGGCTGCGGTGTTCAACACATAAACAGCTGCTGTTTTATTTAACCAGGTAAATTATTTAGATTTGTCATTTGAGGAACTGACAACAATGCAGCAGCCAGTATGTCCTCCTTCTATGTTTAGATTCTGCTCCTGAATGCTCTGGATTTGTTTGGACCAGAGGAGGTAGACGGTTTTAAGGCACCCCCACAAGGATGTGGGTTAGGGTTAGGGTTAGAGAAGAAGAACCAAAGGACTTTTCCAAACTGAAGAAAATAAATGTGTAAGAAATCCCAGAAGTCCGCCACAATCGCTTTATTACCCTGAACGTTTGTGTCTTTAATGATACGATGAAACCCATGAAGATGCATCTACCATCCAGCCTTCATGAAGTGCTTAATATGTTGGAGAAACTGTCAGGAAACCCCAGCTGAGGAAGTCTTTGTGAAAGGATTTCACCTTCTGTCATTCATTCTGATGTTTGTGTTCCCTGCATGTGTGTGTGTGTGTGTGTGTGTGTGTGTGTGTGTGTGCAGGAGGAGATTTAATAAAATATTCTCTCAGTTCTCACAGATTCAATCTTTCTTAATCTAATGTTCCCTGTGACTGCAGAAAATCTGGTAAAAAAAAACCATGAAATGATGCCTGCAGGGTCACAGTTTATTAATATCTGTGATTATAACGGATCAGAGGTCGCTATCACGCAGAACATCACAAGAACTGTCGGCTCTGGTTTCTGACACTAAGATTAATTAACTTTGATTCTCTCTGGTGTTACTCGGCGACTCTTGTGATTCAATTTGAGATCAGCTTTAAGAATAAGAGACTCGAAAGTTTAAATAATTTGCATTTTGTCTCGTGTTCAGCAGCACTTCTCCTCTGTGCCACACTGAGAATCCCTCCTGAATGCATTTTACTCGTATCTGCTCGAAAAAACGTTTTTTTGTATCATCCGCTCCCACCGCAATGCTCGCAGCACCTGAGAATGTTTTTTATACCAGAAAAACAAAAATCCTAACAAATGATTTTCATATAATCTATGTGTTTACTGTCATCCTGAGAATAATAATAAAAAAAAAATAAAAAACACCTTTGAATGATTGAACATGCTTGAGAATGAAAATTACTTTTTTTTTGTAGCATCACATTTAGCACCAATAAGATGATTCCTGCCTGGACCACGCTTCCTCTGTCCTCTGATATTCTATCCTTTACCTGGTGTAAAGAGAAGAGTTACCTGCAGCATGCTGACCTGTAGACCGTGTGATGCTAATAGCTAATGATGGCAGTAATAATATGAATTGCACCTCTCTGTACAGACGGCCTCCTGAGTTCACCCTGACCTGTTAGCCGAGGACTGGCCCTTGTTTCCCATGATCCTCCTGCCTCGTTACATCACGTCTGCCTGCTGGGTTCAGCTGAGAGTGACGGCCGCAGAGACAGCCTGTCCACCTTCAGAAGATGCTTTTACACTTTGCAATATAAAAGATGTAGATTTTATTAAAATGTGAAAACTGGAAGCCTCTAATTGGCAAAGAGTCCGTACACGCACTAGACGTGTTTCAAGTCTTAACAGGCTTTTAAAGCATGTTTAAAGTCAGAGTCTGACATTACAGTTATGAGCTGGTATATATCATGCAAATACCGACTAAGCAAGACTTTACAAAAGAAACGAAACACACCGAAAAGGAAGTATAAAAATACGACAAAATGTAGCACGCGAAAAAAAAAAAGTCTGACGCAGGAATCAAGCAGTTTAACATTTGTACGAAATGTTAAAGGAAGAATGTGCGACATGTTACACATAAATATATCAGAAATCAAGTCTATGTGTAAATGTGTCTCTGAGTCATGACTGTCTACAATGAGTGAGAAGCTCGAGTCCCGCTGGCTGTGTTGTTGTCAGAGCCGTGTTTACATGGACGGGACGGCCGGCTCCTCCCCTTGCGTATAAAATCTGTTTTACTCGAGGACTAGAGAGAAGAAGAAGAACATACATAATTTAAAGATTTCAAAACGAACACAAAGCACATGATGCATGAATTTAAATAATCTCTCCCGAAGAATGTACTCTCTCTCTCTCTCTCTCTCTCTCTCTCTCTCTCTCTCTCTCTCTCTCTCTCTCTCTCTCTCTCTCCCAAAGGTAATGTTTTTGTGGTTTTGGGAAACCCCAGGGTCGGCTGCAGAGTCAGGATGGCTCATGAGGCAAAGTCAAATCCTATTGGTTGTTTTAACCCACTGCCCAGGTAGAGGAAGAAGTATTGTTAATGTCAATAAAACTACAGATTTCTCTGTCATTGAGTTTTTGCCAAATGTAACTTTTATCAAAGTAACTCTGTAAAAATATCTCATTTCCTTTGCTGTGTTTGAGGTTCAGGTTCGTTGAGTTCACAAAGGCAGAAAACTTAAAAGAGAAAAGTGCTTCACAGCGTGTTATACTCGTGTGATTTGTGGTCATGAGTTTCTCTACACAAAAGAGTTTGTTTTCACTTGGATTGGATTTAAATCTTGGTAATCTTTGACTCTAACAATACTTCAGGGTGCTGCCGTAAACGAGCGCTCACGCCCCCATGTCTGCTTGAAGAATAACCCAATAATCCTTTCTCTCCTGGTACCATGTAAAACCTTTTTGGCATCCTGCACAGACTTTTGTAAAGCTTCTCCTTTTTTTTTTTTCTGTAATGAATGAATAACTCCAATTAAATGGCTTTTCAACAGAGAATGAATCACAAGGTTTCATTTTGTGCAAGGGCTTTCAAAGCGGCTTCAATTTAAAAACTCGAGTATTTCCCTTTTAAAGAAGCACTTTAAGAGACGTGCGAGGAAATTAAAGACGAAAGGGTTTAGAGACTTGAAGCACTCTTCAGAAATATAAGACAGAATTAAAAAACCTTCAAACATTGCAGCGTTAATAACCCTGAGTTTGACTCAATAAGGCAGAATAATTAGTTATAAGTTATAAGAAGTAGAAATTGATTTCTACAAAAAAAAACAACACACAGTTTTGCAATACCAGCACAAAGCGTGGAAGGATGGATCAACACCAGACGTCACAACTATCAAAACACAGACAAGAAAATATGACAAGTAAATTAAAATACACATCATGGGATGAACACTTTATATTTGTTCCCTATGTTAGAAAATAAGTCATAATTTTCTAATTTAGAGTATCCCACTATGTGTAACCATTGGCCCTCTGGAATGAGAATAAACTGTTTGGGAAATAAAGTTGCCCCTGTCAGCGGGGGATGAGGAGGAATGCGACAAATAAGAATTTTAGAGGTTTTTCTACCATGTTGTAAAGTTTTGAGGCATTTCCTTTCTCCACAAAGTGAACCAGTTGGAGTTTATTTGGCTCTTTGTGTCTGCTCCGACACTTGTCCTCACCACCAGGGCCCGTCCATCTCCCGCTGAAGGCGCCTTGGCCTCCAGCCAATCCGGGCGGAGCAGGAAGTGACGTGCCTTCGAGCGCTAGGAAGCCCCTGGACCGACGCGCCAAATTTCAAAGGACTTCCTCCTGGGAGGAAAGGAAGCGAAGAGCTGCGACCCGGAGTCCGGCGAAGAAAGGCGATTAAAAAAAACCCCGGAGCAACAAAAGAATATTTCTAAAAAACAGTGAAATAACTCCGCGGGGTGAGCAGTCGACGCTGCGTGGGGATTATTTCACAGAAACTCCGAGTGAAGAGCTGTTATTGTTATTGTAAGTGGCAGCTTTGACTTTACATTCAGTCCTACGAGGAACTAACGTCAGCTAGCTTCACCCTGTGTGTGACTGACAAGCTAAAAACCAACACTAACAAATCACTTCATCCAACTTCTATGGATGTACATGTGAGTAAAAACATCAAATATATCAGTGTTGATGAGTTAATTCTGCAGAAAAAAAAAGGGTCCGGTTGTACCTTTTGTGCTGGTTCCCGTGTCCTGCTTTGTGTCGTTGATCCCATGATGTGTCAGTGAGTCTGCATGCAGCTGTTGCATGCGGTGCAGCCTGCAGACAAACTAAAGCTCACTAAGTCAACTTTAAAGTCTTCACTGTGTGTTTTGAATGTAGAATCTGCAAAATTGTCTTCTGTATTTAACACACGCCTTGTGCTGAAATGAGTAAAACACGTGGTGTTAAGCGTCAAAGTAATTGTTATGTAACGTTCAAAACAATGCATAAAACTGCTTTTAATTGCTGTGTGTTTTTCCCTTTTTCTTTCAGATCAGACAGTCCTCAGCGTCACACTCTTGTCAGGTTTCTCTCCCCCCCCACACCTGTTAGACGGTGGATGTCAGGAGCCAGGGGGATTTTAATCTCACAGACACTCAGACGGGCTCAGATGACAGCTGTTGGAAACCTGGAAAATATTAGATGTCAGAAGTAAAATACGCCAAAAGTCACGGCTGTCGGGTTCTTTGGCAGGTTTACCTTCCACTGTTTCAATGTTTGCTGCACCTTTCGATTTAGCGCCGCGCTGAACACTCAGACCGTCCGCGTCGCCGAAGCTCTTTATTCCCAAACTTAAAGCCTCCACTTCATGTCGGATTTAATCAGCTCGAGTATGAGCTCATAGCAGTGTGCAGAAGCTCTATTCCACACTTCACCGGCTTATTCATTTTCTCTTTATCCTCATTATTTATTCATGTGCACACAGCAGGACACAAGTCACTCACTTTCCATATTAATGCAAACATCTGTCGCTCAAAGCTGCTGCACCGGCCTGTAACCTTCACACTCACTGCTTGAAGAATTTTTAGACTTTATTACAGTTTGATGTCCGCAGTCAGCACTCTTTGGTGGAGCCTTGGTGCCTTTGATTTAGAGTTGAACGCCACAATGGGTCGCAGCCTCCTGTAGCTCAGGGCCCGTCACAGACAGGGTGGGGGGCATTTAGGGGGAAGCGGTGGCAGACAATCAAACCCTTCAGTCATGCTGTCCGGGGTGCAGCCGTGTTTCCAGCTGCTTCGGATCGGTTCCTCTGCCGGAGACTCGGCCCGGGACCTGTACACGTTCAGGCCGGCGCTGAACCTCTCCGTGTTTCGTCTGGGCCGGGCGGCGGAGCTGTGCGACGTCACTCTGGACTCCTCGTCGGTGTCCCGGATCCACGCCGAGCTGCAAGCGGAGAGGGAGGCGAGTGAAGTCGCCGCAACGTCGCATGAGGAAGGCTGGACGGTTCACATCAAGGACAGGAGCAGTCATGGTGAGAGAGGGGCTGAGTCAGACACGCGCACACACACGCACACACACGCACACACACACACACACACACACACACAGGCGCTCCTGTCTACAGTCATAGTGGAACAGAGACGCCCCTTTTACAAGAAATGCTCTTCTCACTTACAGTCAACTACTCAACCCAAGGAGAACAATCCAGACAGATATTCACATCATACATCTTTAAAAACCTTTATGCTTTCTGACAGATTAAAGTTTAATAACTTCTGTAGAGGACATACAAGGCAGAAAACTATGCTTTAGGTAAATAACAAATAGTTTAAGTAGTCCAGCCGAGTCCACACAACGCCATCATTTAGAAAAGTGTCTGCAGAGCGTCACAGCTGAGCACGTAATAATGTTAAATATTCTTTAATAAAGTGATTTGTTTTAGACTCAGAATCTGAAGACCCTTACACTGACTTACCGTAAAATCCGTTGTCTAAGACGCACTTTTAGGACCTATTTTTTCACCTTAAGAGTTAGCTGCGTCTTGTACAACGGTGCGACCAATACATCAGTATAAAAAGCTGACAAATGCGTCTTCATTAGCGCGCGTGGAGAAGCCACCATCAATGAGTGCGACCCGACGAAATAAAAAAAATATATATATCCCCGTTCAGTGTGTATTGCACGCTGTACTGGGAAAGACAGCGACACAGACCAGTCTGGCTGTGCGACTTGTCCACATCTTTTCTCCCTCACGAGGTCATAATCATGCATTTACAGAAAACAGTGGTATATTGTTCCGTAAATAAACCTTGTGGAGCGACCTTTTGATTGAAACAGTCATATATTAGTTAAAGAGCGACCAGCGGAGTCGGGCAGAGAGGCTTGCAAGCTAGCTGGTCTGTGCCTCACAACTTTCCGTGCAGGCTGAGAGCTTGACTAACAGATGGGGTACTGTAGGTAGTAGGAGAGCAAACTCCACAAAGTGAAAACAAACAGAACTAAAAGAGTGACACAGCTGCACAGGAAATGCATGTTGTTGACGTTACTGAACACGATGGAAATCTTCACGCAGGAAGACAGTTTAAACTTTTTTTTTCTCTCCAAAAACAAGGTGCGTCTCATATTCTGGATTTTACCGTAATTGTGGACAAAATGATAAAAAGGTCTACTTTAGTTCCAGCTCAGAAAAAAAAAAAGGTTGCCCTGTCAGTAATCTGTATCTTTATTTCAAAGATTTGTTTTGGGTGTTTGCCTTCATTTTGAAAGTAGTGTAGTGGAAAAGAGCCACAGTTCAGACTTGAACCCGCTGCCCGCCTGGAGGACTAATGCCTCTTTACTTTATCCACGTTTGAGAAGAATGTATTTGATGAGTAGTGTTTAAAGTTTGCCTCATGTCCCATCGGTTACATGGAGGAGGCGGGGTTTATGACCTATTCCGCTGCCAGTCAGCAGGGGGAGCGCTAAATCTTTTGGCTTCACTTCTTACGTTTAGAGAGATAGAAGATGAGCAAACACTCTTCGTCTCTTGCAACAGAGAAGTGGGAGCGGTCTTTAGTGAAACCTAAAGTTCACATGAAGCCATACGAGGAGACGAAGGAGGAGAATGAGAGAGTTTGTTTCTTCGCTTACGGCCGATGAACTGTGTCTGACAGGCTGCGACTCTAAACTGCGCTCTTACTGTCTAATTTTTTGAGTAATTTCACACTCTGTTTCACGCATTTTTCTCCGCTGCTATTAAAACCCCATCTTAGTATTCGCTGTGCATTTCTCATCCGGCGCTGTGCTGTCATGGATGTTTGATTGCCTTGTAGCCTTCCAGCTCCTCAATTCTGGCCCCATTTCACACACTGTTTTACATTTCCTCTCAACTCTGGGAGCTGTAAACACACTCATCGTCCACAAATGACTTTATTCTGAGGCTCGCTGACACGTTTATTCATTAGAGGATCTGGCCCAAGGTGACACCTTTCCAACAGTTATGCTGACTTGCGACTACGTCCTTTATTTTAAAAATGGCATTCAGAAAAAAAACTGCAGATCTTCAGTCATATGTTAAAAAGTTGACCTATTATTCTGATCCCCATTTTACAACTCGCATATATAGTGCGCTAACACATGGGCAACATATTTGTGCAATCTAGACATTGTGCAGGAGTTTGAGTTAACTAAAAACCAGAGATGTTCCAGCATTGGGTGTCTATATTTCTTGTATTTTTTCCTTCGGTTTGGAAACAGATATCAGTATCATTAGATCTTACAGATCAAAGTTTCTGGTAATATGACAACCCCTCGTTAATGTAGATGTTCAAGGGGCTTACTAATTCCTCCTGAAAAGTTGAGTTAAAAGTAAAACCTTCTCTTCCTCTTCCTCCTCCTGTGTTGTTAGGCACCTGGGTGAACGAGGTCCGCCTCCAGCCCGGCATCCAATGGGAGCTCTCCGACAACGACACGCTGACGTTCGGTGGTCAGTCGACTTCCGGCAGCCCCGAGTTCTACTTCCTCTTCCAGAAAGTGAAAGTTCGACCGCTAGATTTCGATGCCATCACAATTCCAAAGGTAATCCGAGTTTCTCGTCGCCTCTCTGACGCCTGCTTCTGTGATCGCTCTCTTTCATAAAGTTGTCTTTAAATCTGAGTCGTGTGAAAAGTCTCGACTTCTTGTTCCTGTACATTGCAAGTCTGGCTTTTCACAGCTGACAAAAACACTTTAACACAAAGTAAATAACTTAACCTATGACCTTTAATTCATAGTTAGGTAGTCTCTAAGCAATCGCCCGCTTCCTTTTAAAAATAAAAATAAACAGCCAACGTGTTTTAGAGAATGTTTTACTGTTGTTAATGAAGAATGGGATCTCCTCCTCCTTTAACGTCTCTCTAGCTCTTACTTCTACGGAGGCCCTGAAGGCTCAGATACAAAATAAATCCATGTGCATGGTTTCTAATCGCAGTATTGTAAACTGTGCCTTCAGTTTACAAACCTGTTCCCACTTTTTACAAATCTGTGCACACAGACCTGTGAACTGTGGGAATGGATTTACAAACAGACTTTAATTTTGTCTTACCTCAGCTTTTAGAGGCTCCGCCTACTTCAAAACTGTGTGCTGGTTTTTCTACATGAGTCACTGTGGTAAAGCTGTGCACTAGGGGGCGGGTAAACATTCAACGTACCAAACTTCTATGAACATTTTGTTGGTAGAATGAGGCGTATAATGTATCATGAAAGCAGCAAAAAGACAAAGAAATATCCACTGCGACGACATTTGAAATGACAAGCGATGTCTGCATGACTGATTTTCATTTTCTGCTTTTCAGCTGAAGTTTATATTTCTGTTAAATCTCGTCCTCTAGGCGGGCACATTCTCTTCAGATTTACAAAACCGTATCAGAACCAGTCTGGACCGCAAGGTGGACGCTAACCTGGACATGTCCAAGCTGTCCATCAACCGGGCCACCGTCATCCTCAACTCCATCGGCAGTTTGAGTAAGATGAAGGGCAGCGCCTGGACCTTTAAGAGGAGCCTCAGCCACGACGACGGCGCCGCCTCAGACCCCGGCTCCTCCTCGCCACCTCTGGCTGTGGGCATCTCGTCTCTGCTCCCCCCCTCCACGCCTCCATCCTTCTCCTCCGCGGCCTCGGTGCCTTCCACAAAGACTCTGCAGCCGACGTCCAGGAGCAGGAGGAAGTCAGCGCACACGGTGCTGCTGGAGGACGACAGCTCCGACGAGCCCAGGAGTCGAGGAGGTGAGGCCAAACATGGAGGAAAATACGTGTTTTCTAAAAGTTCAAATGAAGGAGGATGTTTGTGTTCATGAGTCTAAACGTGATAACCACTTCTGATGAAATAATCCTACTTTTATTTTCAGCTCTGACAGCCGTCGTGGAGGACGGACAGAGGGCGCGAGCGAAGAAGAGACGGCGACTCTACAAGTCCGAGTCTGAGAGTTTCAGCTCCCCTCCTCCTCTGCAGCCGAAGAGCCACAATGACGTCCGGCGCCCTCTGGAGGCTAAGCCCTTCCCCGTCGGCATCAGGACAATCGGAAGTTTCCACGGCGCCATGACCAACAGTCGACTCAACCACCACCTCCTGCAGGCGTCGTTCACAAACCCGGCTGTTCACAAACAGGAGGTGCAGACGGTGCACCGGGTCCAGACGGTGATGCACGGCAACATCGCCGCTTTCCGCCAGCAGAAACCCGCCCACTGTTCTTCTACAGCGCAGAGAGGCAGGCGCAGGGCTCACAGCTCGCCCGTTTTCTCCCCCCTGGTGGTCGGAGGGGAGAACTACAGTCTGGCCTCCCCGTCTGTGAGGATCCGCACAGAGGACAGGGGCAGGGTGACGTTCAACAGATATCACCACCCAGCAAGGTGAGATAGTTTCCCCGCCATACAAACCAAACGTATTCAGAACTTTAACGTTAAAGCATCCTCAGAAAGTTAAATTATCACGACCAGCCATGATTGAAGCTACAGAAGCTTTGAATGAAACTACAGAAGCTTTAAATGAAGCTTTGAATGAAGCTACAGAAGCTTTAAATGAAGCTTTAAATGAAACTACAGAAGCTTTAAATGAAGCTTTAAATGAAACTACAGAAGCTTTAAATGAAGCTTTAAATGAAACTACAGAAGCTTTAAATGAAGCTTTAAATGAAACTACAGAAGCTTTAAATGAAGCTTTAAATGAAACTACAGAAGCTTTAAATGAAACTACAGAAGCTTTAAATGAAACTACAGAAGCTTTGAATAAAACTACAGAAGCTTTAAATAAAACTACAGAAGCTTTAAATAAAACTACAGAAGCTTTGAATAAAACTACAGAAGCTTTAAATAAAACTACAGAAACTTTGAATAAAACTACAGAAGTTTTAAATGAAACTACAGATCATCAGTCATATGTTAGCACACCTCCATGATCTCACCCCTTGAGTCTTTGTTTGCCTCTCTCCTCTACAGCAAGCGACGAGGACGTCCCAGGAAACACCCCCTCCCTCCCCGGCCCTCCCTGCCCTCTCCATCCTCCTCATCTTCGTCCTCCACCTCATCTGCCTCCTCCTCCTCAGGCTCCTCCTCTTCCTCCTCCTCCTCCGATGAGGATGAAGAGGAAGACGAGGAGGGGGTAACGGGCGGGGCGGTGGAGCCGTGCGCGGCCCCCCGTTGCCGGCTGCCCCAGCAGGACACGGTGCAGTGGATCCAGTGCGACGTGTGCGACGCCTGGTACCACATAGACTGTCTGCACGTGGACCGCAAGAAGCTGCTGAAGGACCCCAACGCAGACTTCCACTGCGGCTGTCGATGATTTGACTGGGAGCCAATGAAATGCTCCGGTTTAGACTCCTCCAGTCACCACAGTTTTTCCATTAAATGTTTATTTTCTTCAGCAACTCTTGTCGAAATCAAACTTCTTTCAAGGAACGGCTGCTACTTCTCCTCATGTCCACTGAGCTGCTCTACTCACGCATGCAGTCAAATCTCTCTTACCTCAACACAAACTGTTTCCTTCAGGTTTTACATCCTGGTCCTCCACACATTTGAGGATTCAGTCTTCACAAACCTCTGGCTCAGTTTTCCAGAATCAGGATTTTAAAGAATCTGTAATGAAATGTCTCAGGTCGGATCTTATTATGGCGTTGGCTGCCTGGAGAGGAGCGATCGGGGAGGGGAAGCGGGATGAAATGCTTCTAAATGAACTCCCCCGCTGACTGTCATCGACCACGAGGCAGGCAGGAAGATTAATCAGGCCGCTTCGCACGAGTCGATATAGGACGATAGAGCTGTTGGACATTTCTCTGTGAGGCCACCAGGCCGGGATCGTCCCTGTGAACATTACTGTCTCCTTCAGAATCAGAAGAGCAGTGCTGTGCTCCTCTGCCGTTCTGAACTTTATGAAGAGTCTTAGCGCAGCTCTCCCGGCGGCGGCTGCAGCAGCTGTCTCGGAGTGGGCGTGTGATACTTCAAGACAATTAAACGGCAGAGAAGGTGTCCGCAGACGCCCTCTGAGGCTGCTGATGTGAGGTGCTCTCGGGAACAACAATCAAATATTTGAAGGCACTTGAGCAGAAGCAGCTGCCGGGTTTAAAGAAGGGGGCCGACGTCTGTGTTGTTTAAAGACGCCCGGGCGCCGGCAGGGTGACGACTCATTCCCACTGAAATGTTATGAAATAAAAAAAAAACGGCTTATGTAACGGCGTGATCGCACTCAGCAGATGTTGTAACTGATTGTCATTTCACGGATGGTTTGAAAGTCTTTAGAGTCTCTCCACTGAAGTCTCGAGTCAAAGCCGACTCTTTGGTCTGTTTCCCTCGAGTTCTGCAGAGTGGTCGCACCTGTACTTTTGCTCAGTCGCCACTTAAGCAGAATGAAATCAAAGTGTAGAACTCCAAAATTCCTCTCTTAAGCACCTTTTTCTATTTAATAACACATTTTACCCCCCCCCCCCCCCCCCCCAGCATATCTGTTTGAATCCTGCAGTTTCCTGCTGTGTCCCCTCCGACTCTTCAGATAAAATTCACATGATTGTAAATTGTAAAATATTGTTTGCTGTGGCAGGCGTTGTGTAAATAATCGTCTCCTTGTTTTTAAATTTTCTTACACCACTAAGACAGACCTACGGAGGCCCTGAAGGGAGATGAGGAGAACATGTGTTAAAATACGTTTCAGGTGGGCGAGCGATACCTTCTCATGAGCTCTGGAAACTTTCTCGTGCTCACAAAGAAAATATTGAGAGTGTACATTTCAAACTGTGTCATGAGCACGAGAAAGTCTCTGGTGCACCCCTGACATGTTTTATTTGTTTTTTTAAATTCTGCCCTCGTCTCTCCGAGGGTCTCTGTACAGACCTGCAGTTTTTAAATGAGAGGGGAGAAAATAAAGGAAAATGATTCCTGAGCAATAAAATAAAACAAAAACTAACAAAAACTTTTTTAAAAAAATGTATTTTTGTACTTTTTAGTGGAAACATTGAGAAGCAAATATATGAAACAGGTTTGACGTCGATCTTCAGCTGAGCGGATTAATCTGAGAATCCAACGTGTTCAGTGAAAATCATCCTAATGTCTTCTAATGAATAAATGTGGTTTTATATGTCAAAGAGTCGTATCGTCACAGAATGATTTATAAAACATGAAACTGAAATATCTGACCTACAGTTCCTTCAAGCTCCACCAGGGGGCGATGGATCACACTACACAAAAGCATAAACTCCTGATAACAGCCTCTTAATAAAACATTTTTTTTTAATGCTTTTATTGTGAAAATTATTAACTAAATATGTAAGGCTTTTAGACTGAAATTGAACAGACCTGCTCCACTTAAACAGGACACAGCCTCTCTCTCTCTCTCTCTCTCCCCCTCTCCCCTTCTGCCTGATGTCTGACTGACTCTATCCACTGTCCTGTCTCTACAATATAGGCACAAAAAAAGCCCCAAAATGATCACAGTTTTTATTTTTGGGCCATCTTCTAAACTCAGCACTCATTGGTGAAACATTTCACTTCCAGTTTAATATTCTGGTTAGAATGAAATCAGCTCCCAGTGTCCTTTTTCCAAGCACTCTTCCTTTTTTTGTGCGGCTGCTCCTAGCTCTCAACTTTTCAGAAAGGCGATTGTTGACATCACCGGCGCTCTTTTCCAAATGTTTGTTCTGGTGTTTTACGACATAACGGTGATGAACGCTGGTTGGAGGGTCCCTAGAGACTCCAGAATTGCCCCCTGGTTAAGTCCACGGTCAAAGGGTTCGTTTTTGTCCATCAGGGCATATTTCTCTCCTCACTTCTTCACTTTCATGGACTCATTGAAATGCAGACACGGTGGTCTGTTTGCAGTTTGTGTTTGTACAGAATTAAACGGACTGTCGTCGTCCTCTGAGATGTAATCAGAATCAAAGTTATCAGGGAAGAAATAAGGAACCTCTCTCTCTCTCTCTCTCTCTGCATCTTACGTTGTAGAAGAAGAGCGACATGTGATGTTAAAACGTTACATTCATGAAAGATTCTTCTGACGGCCTCGGGCTGGAGTCGTGATTGATGAAACGTTGATATGAAAAATTAGCATTCTGTTTTGCTCGGGTGTTTTGTGGCGTCTTAAGGAACAGAAACGTGGCAGAGATGTGTGTGATGCGTCTGGTTATTGTTTTTTTTATTGTCTCTGAAGTGATTGCAGTTCGAGTCACAACAAGCGAAGATGACGCTGACAGAACTGAAGCTCATAATCTCACATCTTCCTTTCTTCATAATGAAT